>NC_083460.1:43421662-43461662 GCF_030014155.1 Tachysurus vachellii
TTCATCTTGTACAAGATCCATCTTGGGAATCCAAGATGGCAGCACTGTGTTTTTGTTTGTCTTGTCTGATTTGTTTGTCTGCAGTTTGTTTGTTTTTTTTAATATATGTTGTACATTTTTTACACCTTGTACATCTTGTATTTTAAAAGTTGAGTGTTTATTGTAAGAAGCCGCTTTGAAATCGAACTCATTGAGTCTGGATTGGAGTCGGACCGCGTTGGGTGAAGCGTGCTATCTGTTGCACTACCCCGGGACTCGCTTTGGAAAGCGGTTGTGTTAAACATTGGTGAACGGAAAGTTACGGCTGCTTTGGAAAGTGGTTGTGTTAAACATCGCTGAATGGAAAGTTACGGCTTTTTCGTGAAGAACTCCCGGATATTAAACTAAGTGGAGCTCACAGGTCATTGTAGCGGCGGGGATATCTGCAGCCAAGGGTCGTGGAATTACATCTGTCTGAGCGAGCTTGTTTCGAAGTTTGTCTGCACGATATTCACTTCTACGTTGATATCATGAAAGTGCTCCTTTTTGTGTGGTGATCTTCATGCCCGGCCTATGGGACATACCGAGGAAAGCGGAAGATAAGACGAATCATTTGTTGCGCTTCCATATGTATCTGCCAACAAAATGTACGGACAGTATTTTCATAATTCGGGCTGTTAGTAATTCTGTGTTAATGGACATAAGGACAAAGAGCTCACCTATCTTTACTTTCATTCCTAAGATCTCTCTACCAGACTCTCGTAAAGAACAATGTAATTCTTCACTAAAAAATCTAAGGAAGCGATATTTGATAATGTTGTTGCTTTTACTGGCCGGTATTAATCCAAATCCTGGTCCAGTTGGAAGTGTTTCAACTTCTTTGGATTTTTCAAATAGATCAGGCCTTGGTATTGAACACTTAAATGTTTGTAGCCTGTTGTCAAAATTAGATCAAGTACAAATATGGGCCAAGATGACCAAAGCTGATGTTTTGGTTATTTCTGAGACGTAAAAACTGGCTAAAAAAAATCAATCTCAAGCCACAACATTGCATTAGAGGGGTATAATGTGTTTCGGGCTGATTGTAAAAGTAAAGGGGGTGGGGTTGCAATGAATATCAAATCAAACTTTCATGTTACTGTTCTTAAATCAGTTTCTATCCCTAAACAGTTTGAGCTTTTGGCTATTGACCTGGAATATGGAAAGGATTGTCATTTATGTATAGTTGGTTGCTATAGACCACCAGCAGCCATCAGTGACGCTCTCACCTCACTGTCAGCTGTTTTATCTGACCTGCTTTCAAAAGAACTTGTTATATTGGGGGATTTGAATTGGAACTGGTTAACATCAAACTCAGATCAGTTTAAAGCATATTGTGACTCTGTGAATTTTACTCAACTTATTGAATCACCTACATGACCAAATTATAAGAATCCAAGTAAGTCCACTTTAATAGATATTATACTAACAAACAAACCCCATAAATACACACATACAGGGGTTTTTCCTGATGATGTTAGTGATCATTGTACTGTTGTCTTTATAAGGGATTTTAAAATTCCCAAAGTAAAACCTAGACTTATTACAAAAAGGAGCTTTAAACTGTTTGATAAACAAGGGTTTTTGCATGAGTTGTTTGCATCTGATTGGGATCTTCTTCTTCTTCTTTCGGCTTTTCCCTTCAGGGGTCGCCACAGCGAATCATCTCTCTCCACCTAACCCTATCTTCTGCATCCTCAACACTTGCACCCACTAGCTTCAAATCCTCATTAATTACATCCATATACCTCCTCTTTGGACTTCCTCTTTGCCTCCTGCCTGGCAGCTCCATGTCCAACATTCTCCTACCAATATACTCACTCTCCCTCCTCTGAACATGTCCAAACCATCTTAATCTCGCCTCCCTAACTTTGTCCCCCAAACGTCCAACATGGGCTGTCCCTCTGATGTACTCGTTCCTAATCCTGTCCAATCTTGTCACACCCAAAGAGAACCTCAACATCTTCAGTTCGGCTACCTCAAGCTCTGACTCCTGTCTCTTCTTCAGTGTCACTGTCTCTAAACCATACAGCACGGCCGGTCTCACCACTGTCCTGTACACCTTCCCCTTGATTCTTGCTGATATTTTCCTATCACACAGAACTCCTGACACCTTTCTCCACCCACTCCAACCTGCCTGCACTCGCTTCTTTACTTCTTTCCCACTCTCTCCATTACTCTGGACTGTTGACCCCAAGTACTTAAACTCCTGTACCTTCTTCACCTCTTCACCCTGTAACCTTACTATTCCACTTCCCTCCCTTTCATTCACACACATGTACTCAGTCTTACTACGACTGACTTTCATTCCTCTTCTCTCCAGCGCAAACCTCCACCTCTCCAGGTTTTCCTCCACCTGCTCCCTGCTCTCACTACAGATCACAATGTCATCTGCAAACATCATTGTCCAAGGAGACTCCTGTCTGACCTCCTCTGACAACTGGTCCATCACTATAGCAAACAGGAAGGGGCTCAGAGCCGATCCCTGATGCAGTCCCACCTCCACTGTAAACTCCTCTGTCTGACCTACAGCACACCTCACCACTGTCCTGCTCCTCTCATACATGTCCTGCACCACTCTGACATACTTCTCTGCTACTCCTGACTTCCTCATACAGTACCACAGCTCTTCTCTTGGCACCCTGTCATACGCTTTCTCTAAGTCTACAAACACACAGTGCAACTCCCTCTGACCATCCCTATACTTCTCCATCAACATTCTCAGAGCAAAAATTGCATCTGTTGTGCTCTTTCTGGGCATGAAGCCATACTGCTGCTCACAAATTTCCACCACCTTCCTTAACCTAGCTTCCACTACTCTTTCCCACAACTTCATTGTATGGCTCATCAACTTTATCCCCCTATAGTTGCTGCAACTCTGCACGTCACCCTTATTCTTAAAGATCGGCACTAACACACTCCTTCTCCATTCCTCAGGCATCCTCTCACTTTCTAAAACCCTGTTGAACAAACTAGTTAAAAATTCCACTGCTGCCTCTCCTAGACACTTCCAGACCTCTACCGGGATGTCGTCAGGACCAACTGACTTTCCACTTTTCATCCTCTTCAAGGCCTTCCTGACTTCATCCTTTCTAATCTTATCTACTTCCTGTTCCACAGAGTTCACCCCTTCTACTCTTTTTTCCCTCTGATTTTCCTCATTCATCAGCTCCTCAAAGTATTCCTTCCATCTCCTCTGTACACTCTCCTCACTTGTGAGCACCCTTCCATCTCTATCCTTAATAATTCTAACTTGCTGCACATCCTTCCCATCTCGATCCCTCTGTCTAGCTAACCTGTACAAGTCCTTCTCTCCTTCTCTAGTGTCTAACCTAGTGTACAACTCATCATATGCCTTCTGCTTGGCCTTAGACACCTCCCTCTTCACTCTGCGCTGTAACTCCTTGTATTCCTGTCTATTCTCTTCAGTCCTGTCCATATCCCACTTCTTCTTGGCTAATCTCTTCCTCTGTATACTATCCTGAACTTCCTCATTCCACCACCAAGTCTCCTTATCTTCTTTCCTCCTTCCAGATGACACACCCAGCACCTTTCTCCCTGTCTCCCTGATCACTTCTGCTGTAGTTTCCCAGTCATCCGGCAGCACTACCTGACCACCCAGAGCCTGCCTCAACTTCTGTCTAAATTCCTCACAACATTCCTCCTTTTTCAGCTTCCACCACTTAGTTTTCTTCTCTATCTTTGACCTCTTCCTCTTACAGACCATCAGAGTCATCCTACACACCACCATCCTATGCTGTCTGGCTACACTCTCTCCCACTACCACTTTACAGTCACTAATCTCTTTCAGATTGCCTCTTCTACAAAGGATGTAGTCTACCTGTGTTCTCCTACCTCCACTCTTGTAAGTCACTCTATGTTCCTCCCTCTTCTGAAAATACGTGTTAACCACAGCCATGTCCATCCTCTTAGCAAAGTCTACTACCATCTGTCCTTCAAGGTTCCTTTCCTTAACTCCAAACTTGCCCATCACCTCCTCATCACCTGTGTTCCCCTCACCAACATGTCCATTAAAATCTGCTCCTATCACCACTCTCTCACCCGTGGGAATACTCTCAATCACCTCATCGAATTCACACCAGAATCTCTCTTTCTCCTCTAACTCACAACCTACCTGTGGGGCATAACCACTAACAACATTCAACATCACCCCTTCAATCTCTAACTTCAGACTCATCACCCTGTCTGACACTCTCTTCACCTCCAGAACATTCCTCACAAACTCCTCCTTCAGGACCACACCTACCCCATTTCTCTTACTATCCACACCATAATAAAACAGCTTGAATCCTGCTCCTATACTACGAGCCTTGCTACCCTTCCACTTGGTCTCCTGTACACACAGTATATCCACCTTCCTTCTCTCCATCATATCAGCCAGCTCTCTACCTTTCCCTGTCATAGTACCAACATTCAGAGTCCCTATTCTCAGTCCTACACTCTTACCTTTCCTCTTCTCTCTCTGTCTGTGCACTCTCCTCCCTCCTCTACTCCTTCGACCAACAGTAGCCCAATTTCCACCGGCGCCCTGTAGGTCAACGGCGCCGATGGCGGTCGTTGTTAACCCGGGCCTCGACCGATCCGGTATGAAATTCTTACTGACAACTCGCATGGTTAGATTTGGCAATGTTTTATGCCGGATGCCCTTCCTGACGCAACCCTCTCTATTTATCCGGGCTTGGGACCGGCACAGAAGTCACTGGACTGTGACCCCCATGGCTAGATTTTTATTAAAAAAGCATATATTATGCTTTTTATATATATATATATATTTTATATAATATATTAAAGCATATATTACATATATTACACACATTTATCTGTATTACACTGGTTTTTATTAAAAGCAGTGTAATACAGATAAATGTGTGTAATATATGTAAGGTAAAAGAAAAGAAAATTACAAACAAAATCTCCTTCAAATAGTCAAACAATTCTAGCGTAAGTAGAAATAAGTAAAATGCAAAGATAAAACAAACCAAGAAACACTCTCCAAGTGTAAGCCTGCGTTTGTTCTCCTGATGCACCCTCTATAAGCAATAACAAAGTATAACACAATGAACTTGCCTCAAGGTGAATGCACACCGATAACTGGATCTAAAACCCTATTTATACCTTATATTATATTATATATTATATATTCTGCTTCTGTCAGCATCCTGTCAGGTCTCTCATGATCTCATGCTTCTGCAAAACATCCTGAGAAGTCTCCTCAGCTGCACGGCTGCTTGTGTATTCTTATGCTGCTGACACAAAAACTTGTGATTTCCTTTTAAGCTTTCACTGTTACTCTCTGTCTTAATATCTAAACATACTGTTAATTTGATATCCGGTCCTTGTGGGGGCGCTAACGGGGTGGAGAAAGCCTCGTGATTCGGATGTTGATGTGTTTTTACGGTGTGAGAGGAGTTTGCTTTAGTTCTGTGTTGCGGACAATAAAGTTTCAAAGTAAAAGGAAAAAGGAACTATTTGTTTGTTGTCATTCGAGTTAACATTGGTAGCAGAGGATGGCTGCGGGAAACTACAAGGTCCCACCACAGTTTGGTGAAAAGAAGTGTTATGAGAGTTGGAAAAATGAGGTGGCAATTTGGACGTGTGTCACAGAGCTGGAGAAAAAGAAACAAGCACTGACTGTCACGCTATTGTTAACAGGGAGAGTGCGAAATGCTGCTTTGGAAATATCCGCGGATGATCTAAACAAGGATGATGGTATGAAGACCATTCTAGACAAGTTGGACTCTGTATTCCTGAAAGAAGAAAAAGACCGCCAATACGACGCGTATACGGAGTTTGATCGTATCACACGAGAGCACAGAATCCCGATGGCTGATTACATCTTCGAGTTTGAAAGCAAATATAACAAGCTGGTCTCGACACAGCGGGTCTCGATGCTAAAGATAAACAGTTAGCGACATGAAGTCTGCTCTGAAACGAATTTTTGGGGAAAATTACATGCGTGGAAGTCTCTTTACTGGTGAGTCTGCATGTTTCACTGATTCTAGTAAGAAAGAAAACAAGCCACGTCTACAAAGACCACTGAAAATGCAGGAAGGAATGAATCCTCTCAATAGATATGGCAGGCGATCTAAATGTGCCATCTGTCAGAGTACATATCACTGGGCAAAAGACTGCCCTCACAGAACTGGACAGGCAAAACTGACTGAGGATGTAGAGCAATGCAACATCACTTTGTTTTCTAAAGAAACTTTGTCAAATGCAGAAGTGTTTATGGTTGAATCACTTGGGTCAGCAGTTATTGATACAGCCTGTACTAAAACGGTGTGCGGACAGAAATGGTTTGACCACTACGTCAGTGGACTAAAAACAGCAGAGTTATAAAAGTTGAAAGGCACAGATAGCGCAAGAGCTTTCAAGTTTGGTGATGGAAAAGTTGTACACTCTACAAAACAGGTTAAGGTTCCAGCCATGATTGGACAGACCAAATGTTACATTGAGACTGAAGTAGTCCCAGCTGATATCCCTTTGCTTTTGAACAAAACATCCTTAAAAAGAGCAGGTGCTGTGCTGGATCTTCAGTATGACACAGCAATAATGTTCAAACACCCTGTGACTCTTGAGCTTACCTCATCAGGACATTACATTAGGACATAAACCTGTAAAGTTCTTTTTGTGAAAGAGAACATGACTTCAAAAAAAAAGAGAGAAGTCCTAATAAAGTTGCATAAACAGTTTGGACATGCCACTGTGGATAGGTTAAAAAAGCTGCTGATTAGTTCAGGTAATCATGATGAGGAGTGCATTGTTATCTTAAAGGACATAGTAGATCACCGTGAAACATGTGTGAAATACAGCAAGCCCAAACCTAAGCCTGCGGTGGGACTGCCTATGGCCTCAGGTTACAATGAAAGGGTAGCCATAGACCTGCATGAACTGGATACAGGAGTGTGGTATCTTCATGTTATTGACCACTTCACTCGCTTTAGTGCTGGAGTTATTATGAGCACCAAAAAGGCAAGTGAAATTGTAAAGATCTTCATTCACTGCTGGATTAGCATACATGGTCCACCTAAAAGACTGTTTAGTGACAATGGTGGGGAGTTTAACAACGACGAAATTAGGTGCATGGCAGAAAAGTTCAACATTGAGGTAAAGACCTCTGCAGGATATAGTGCCTGGAGTAATGGTCTTTTGGAAAGACACAATCAGACGCTTACAGATATACTAATGTATATATACTATATATACTATACTAAAGTGAAAAATGACAACAGATGTGACTGGAAAACCACCCTGGATTGGGCACTGATGGCAAAGAACTCAATGCAAAATGTCCATGGTTTCAGTCCCTACCAGCTTGTATTTGGTCAAAATCCAAACCTACCATCAGTCCTTACTGACAAACCACCAGCTCTGGAAAGTAGTAGTACAAGTACTTTGGTAGGACAGCACATATCAGTTTTACATGCTGCAAGGAGAGCGTTTACACAGTCTGAATGCTCTGAAAGAATCCGATGATCTTTGCGTAAACAGTTACGATCTACAGATGAGAGATATGAGACTGGTGACAAAGTTTACTACAAGCATGCAGATTGTGCACAGTGGAAAGGCCCAGGTATCGTGATTGGCCAGGACAGGGCAGTGATTTTTGTAAGGCATGGAGGTACTTATGTTCGTGTGCGCCATTCTAGGCTCCAAAAGACAGATGAAATTCACACAATACAGGAAGACGGAGATGCAAAAGAACAAGACATTGAGACCAGTACTGTTTTACAACCTGCAGTTTTAACCAGAATGGAATACAACGATGACACTGATAGCATGGAGAAATCACAAGCAAATGTTGAAGGTGAAATTGATGAACAAGATGACACACTGACTCAGTCAGGAGAAGATGCGAGAAGTTGTACTAAAGTGAAAGCGGGACAAACCATTATCTTTACAGACAGAGAAAGCGATGAGTCACGAACAGCACAAATTCTTAGCAGAGCAGGAAAAGCAACAGGAAAACACAAAGACTGGTACAATCTACAGTACACCCACCCAGAGACTGTTGCAGGTGTTACTGGGTAAGCTGACTTAACACTAGTCGATGACCTTCAGATTATTACCCCAGTCACCACAGTACAAGGTAATCCTCACCATGAAAGTGATGTGCTACTGTAATTATTGAAGACGAAACTTTTGCTGCAGCTAAGAAAACCGAGTTGGACAACTGGAAAAGTAACTGTCTGTTTAAGGAAGTAAAAGATGATGGTCAAAAATGTATCAGCACAAGGTGGGTGTGTTCAGTCAAAGAAACACCTGATGGCAAAGTGCCTAAGGCAAGGCTAGTCGCAAGAGGATTCGAAGAACAAAATGTCAGTGACCTTCCTAAAGAATCTCCTACTTGTGCTTCAGATTCTCTAAGAGTTGTTATGGCAGTCATATGTCAAAGGAAATGGCACCTAAACTCTTTTCTTCAAGGAAAAGAATTGTCTAGAAATTTCTATATTCGTCCTCTTCCAGAAGCAATGTGCAAAGGAACGCTATGGAAACTAAACAAATGTGTGTATGGTTTGGCGGATGCTTCTCTGTACTGGTACAATAAAGTATCACAGATTGACCCTGCAGTGTTCTACTGGCTTGACGACAACAGTGAGTTGACTGGAATCCTCGCCTCTCATGTTGATGATTTTCTGTGAGCTGGTTCGGAAACGTTTTCCTCTTTGGTCATCCCACATTTGAAAACAGCTTTTGAAGTTGGCCATCAAGAGAGTGATAGTTTTAATTATGTGGGAATGGAAATCTCTTCTGGAAATGGAGAAATACATGTACATCAAAGTACATATATAAATAATCTTCAACCTTTTGTTATGGATCCAATCAGAACTATGCAACGTACAGCTCCAATGACAAACTTGGAAGTCTAAAATTGGACAAATCCAGTGGGTTGCTAGACAGAGTAGACCAGATATAATGTGTGACACTTCTCTTTTTGCTTCAACTACAAAACATGCTACTGTTCAGACTTTGCATGCTACTGTTCAGACTTTGCATGCTACTGTTCAGACTTTGCAAGAAACTGTTCCCTGAAACTGGTTGTTTTTAGTGATGCCTCAATGGGAAATCTTCCGGATGGTGGTACTCAAGGTGGCCATCTAATTTTCTTTGTGGGAGAAGATGGAAAATTTTCTCCTATCTCCTGGCAATCTAAGAGAATCAGAAGAGTCGTCAGAAGCACTTTGGCAGGAGAAACTCTGGCGCTTGCCGATGGTATTGATAATGGGATGTGTATATCTTCTCTTTATTCAGAAATTATAACAGGTAGCATTGCCTTAAACAACCTGCCAATTATCTGTGTAACTGACAATCATTCTCTTTTTGATGCTGTGAAGTCCACAAAGTCTGTTACAGAAAAAAGACTTCGTCTTGAGATCAGCAGCATAAAAGAACTAATCCACTCGGGAAACATCAAGCAGATCCTTTGGTCTGCTACAAAGCAGCAACTTGCTGACTCTCTGACCAAGAAGGGAGCTTTTACTTTGTTACTACTAAAAACCCTTAGTGAAGGTGTATGGGAACATAAATAAGTTAAACATAAATGTGAAAAAAAAAGGATAATGATCTTTTTAAAGAGATGTTGCTGTTATTTAATTTTGTTAAATATGTTCACCTCTTGGGGGGCACGGTGGCTTAGTGGTTAGCACGCTCGCCTCACACCTCCAGGGTCGGGGTTCGATTCCCGCCTCCACCTTGTGTGTGTGGAGTTTGCATGTTCTCCCCGTGCGTTCCGGTTTCCTCCCCCGGTCCAAAGACATGCATGGTAGGTTGATTGGCATCTCTGGAAAATTGTCCCTAGTGTGTGATTGCGTGAGTGAATGAGTGTGTGTGTGCCCTGCGATGGGTTGGCACTCTGTCCAGGGTGTATCCTGCCTTGATGCCCGATGACGCCTAAGATAGGCACAGGCTCCCCGTGAATCGAGGTAGTTCGGATAAGCGGTAGAAGATTAATGAATGAATGAATGTTCACCTCTTCTTTTTAGGATAATGTTTTCTTCCGCTCTTTATAAAAGATGTATTTGGTTATTTATTTATTTTTTTTTAAAAGGGAGATTGTTAGTTTCATATCCGGTCCTTGTGGGGGTGCTAACGGGGTGGAGAAAGCCTCGTGTTTCGGATGTTGATGTCTTTTTACGTTGTGAGCAGAGTTTGCTTTAGTTCTGTGTTACGGACAATAAAGTTTCAAATTAAAAGGAAAAAATGAACTATTTGTTTGTTGTCATTCGAGTTAACACATACTATTGAACATTATATCACTTCCTAATCACAAAATGGTTACATAAATCCATATAAAGGTAAATGATACGTGTCATTCTATAAAATGAAAAATAAAATTCATATAAAGGTAATGGAAACTTTTCATTCTATAAAATGAAAAAGAAAACTTAAAACAATTCAATAATCTTCTTTCAGCAAGATGATGGGCCTTTATCCAACTGTCTAAGTACAGTGTCTGTTCCTCCTGTTGTTGTATCAGCTTCCTTCTGGATCTCTTCTTCACAGTTTTAATCAGATACATTCAGTTTCTTTATTTCATACAACAGTGTCCCCATTTCCTTTAGTTTATTTTCCATAACTTCCTTCTTTCTTGCTTTGTGTCTTTGTTGTCTTTTATTTTGTTTCTCTCATTTTGCTGCATTAATTTCACTTTGTTTCTTTATTGTATTGGATGTGATTATCACATAAGGATAACCAAGGTGCATGTTGTATGGCAGTTACTCCACTCAAAATATCTATCAACACATCACATCACACATCACATCACACCACATCACATCACACATCACCACACCACACCTCATCACACATCACATCACATCACACCACATCACACCTCACCACACCTCATCACACCACACCTCATCTCATCACACCACACCTCATCACACCACATCACACCTCACCACACCTCATCACACCTCACCTCATCACACCTCACCACATCAGACCTCACCACACCTCACCACACCACACCTCATCACATCACACCTCACCTCATCACACCACACCACACCACATCACGAGCAAACCTTCTCTCCGCGTTGGTGTGTTTGGAGATGACTCTTCTACTTAAAACTCTTCCCACACTCTGAGCAGTGATACGGCTTCTCCTGTATGAATGCGCTGGTGTCTTTGGAGATTACTCTGATCCCTAAAACTCTTCCCACACTCCGAGCAGTGATACGGCTTCTCTCCTGTATGAATGAGCTGGTGTGTTTGGAGATGACTCTGATGCGTAAAACTCTTCCCACACTCCGAGCAGTGAAATGGCTTTTCTCCTGTATGAATGCGCTGGTGTGTTTGGAGATTTCTCTGATTGGCGAAACTCTTCCCACACTCCGGACAGCAATGTGGCTTCTCTCCAGTGTGAGTGCACTGGTGTAGTTGGAGATCACGCTGTCGAAAAAAATTCTTCCCACACTGTGAGCAATGATGTGGTTTCTCACCTTTGTGAATGTACTGGTGTCTTCTCAGTTTTTATGGTCAGTGAAACTCTTCCCACACTGCAAGAACTGATGGACCTCTTTCTGCAGAGGCCCAGAGATTGTTTGCTAAATACTGGAGCTTCTTACTGGCATACGATTCTGACACATGTCTCCTGATTTGATCGGTGTATCATATTGATCAGGGTGGCATCTTGTGGTGTGTTCATGGAGCAACATTTGAGATGAATACGAAAGTGAACATATGAAGCAGGGGAAGACTTCCAATTGGGCATCAACTTTTTCTGGAGATGAAATAAAAGTCATTACAAACTCATTGTGTAATGAGGGGATTTTAGTTTTTAACCACTATAATCACAAGATCAAGCCAATACAGTAAACCAAAATCAAGCCCTTAGTGCTGTGATGGATCCCTGTGCTTTTCTCCTGTCCCCAAGGCTCCTGCTAGTGCAATGAACAGATGGCATATGGCCCCATTCACACCTGGTATTTACAGGCGTCCTGTGTAACTGGATCATAACTGGACAACACTAAGTACAGATGTGAAAAGGTTCAGCATTTTTGACAAGAGAAACCCAGTGACAAAATAAAATCAGAAGAGCTAAAAAACTCTATTCTGAGAAACTAAGAAACACATTTTCCGCTGATGTCCCACCATCAGTGTGGAGAGGCCTGCAACCCCTCATGAACTACTTAACACCACTGAACTCGGACAACACTCTACAAAAAAACCTGAACATGTGTTCTCCAGGTTCAATATTCATTAACAAGCCATCAACGCTTCCCCCGAGTCAACACCTCTCCTTTTCCATTTCCACACAGATAAAATAGTTCTTGCACTTTACACAATTTGTTTTCCTGGACTCATTTAATATGATCACGCCAAACATCATTCACCACAAACTCAGATCTCCATGCCAAAACTCACCTGTAACTGGATCACATTTTTCCTACCCAACCGAGAGCAGCAAGTGAAGCTGGGACAAATCACATCCAGTACTTGGATCCACTGCTTGTTCTTTCTGCGCTTCTCCATTAAACGTATTGTCAAAATCCATAAAATGTGCTAATGGTGACGGGTCTAAGCCTACATAGGAGGTGGAAAGGCTCTAGCTCTAATGCAGACACAATAACCTGGAGTTTAACACTGATAAGACTCTTGGGATGACAGTGGAATTTAAAAAGACCCTACACACCGTCCAGTGTTACACAGTTGTTCAGCACTGATTCTTTTTTGGCACCACCATCAAAAATTAATTTGGCAGAATAACATAACTGTCATCCTCACCACTAAAGCACAGCAGAGGAGGTACCTTCTTTGCCACCTGAAAAAGCAAAACCTGCCCTGTGCAACTGCTGTGAATTCTATAGAGTTCCATCAAATCCATCTATCGAATCAGTGCTCGATAACTACCTGGCTCATCTATGCCATCCTACTGGGTAAAGGCAGACTTAAAAGGTCAGTAAGGTCAGCACAGCACATCATCGGGACATCAATACAATAAAAGTATATCCTTGCTTCTAAGACTGAGAGCTTGCATAAACTATGCTCCCCTGCTTAATATCCTGCTAGCAAATACCTGGTCTCTAGAGTGCAAGCTTGATCATGGCCAGGTTTAAGTTCTAGAAGGACATTCTGTACTGCAATGACCTCTGCTTTACTGGACCATGCAAGGGCTGTTCAAAGACAACAGGAAAATCATGGGGAGGATGAGTGTGTCTATTGTTAAACATCATTTACATTTATGGCATTTGGCAGATGCCCTTTTCCAGAGTCACGTACAAAAGTCCATTGTAGACTATCAGTGAATACATCAACACTGATTCACCAGGTTACAGACTAGAGCCTACTAGACCAGAACAGAAATGTGTCCTGCTGTATAATTACCGCTTAGTGATGGACCAGTCGAGCAGTGCTAGTACATCTGAAGGAGCAATGTGCAGTGTGAGGATTGACAAGAGTTTTGACGAAAGAGTGCTGGTCCGTTTTTGGCTTTGTAGACAAGCATCAGTGTTTTAAACATGCAGCAACTGGAAACTAGTGGAGAAGCGCAGCAGTGGAGAAGTATGTGAGAACTTAAGCAGGTTGAAAACAAGTCCTGCAGCTGCATTTTGGATTATTTGCAGAGGACAAAATTGCGTTCAGACCAGTCTTAAAATGTCAAGAGACTGAATAATCACCTGAGCAGCATGTGTGAATAAAAATGGCCAGATCCTTCTGATGTTGTAGTCATAGTATCTAGAGACAGCCAAAAGGGCTAAGACCTTCTTTTAAAAGGAAAAGTTTGAAGCTTTTGCACAAGATTCTCATAAGTTCCACAACATCTTCATCCTTCCTGACTGCTGAAGACTTTTCAACTGTAACAGCAAAAGAGATTCTAGAAGTCATCCAGTCTTGCACCACTGCTACAGTCAAATATGACTACAAGGCAGAGTCTCGTCCATCATTTGGGAGATCGAGCCATTGGTGGATAAAACCATTGGAATATCAAGTAGAAGGCTGGGTTCAAGGAGTGTGAAGGAGGCAAAGAGGGTCTTTGGAAGGAAGCTAGAGTAACAGCACCAACAGGGTCATGCTATAAGCTTGTGGATGCAGATGTGCAGCTTGGGGAGTGTAAAGGAGAGGGAAATGCTTTCATAATCCCTGATCACAACATGAACAATGTTTTCAGGTTAGGAAGGCAGGAACATCAGGAAGGCAGCCTACCAGGTCCTAAGAGCCTGTGCTGGTGCAGAAGGGGTTATGGGCCTTGCTCAAGCTCAAGGGTTTTGCCCAAAGGTGGGAGATTGACAGTGCAGGAGCTTGAAGCCAGATCTTCTGATCAACAACCCAGAGCCCATTTAGCCACCATTGCACTATGCACTAATTGTGTATAATGAATGATGTAAAATTACAGAGTGTAATAAAACAGATTGATTTGTTTTCTTTGCAATGAAATGTATAACATAGCATAGATAGCTATGGATAGCATAGATGGAGTGTTACAATATCAGTGATACTTAAGCCCATATTGTGGTTGTATAGAGGAAGTCTTTACCTGTAATCTCTTCCTCTTTAACATGCTTGCTCTGAAATCCACTTTGTTCGCCTAGATTTTCCACAAAGCCTGATGCTACACCTGAAATTCCACCTGAATTGGGCAGTGTGGCTGTAATTTACACCTGAAATTACATTAAAATGATTTCACCTCAAGTACAGTAAACCTCTGAATAACAGGTTGGAACAAATAGAGCCCATAAAATGTATGAGATTCAATCTGAACCCTGCTGTCTTACTGAGATAATCTTCATCTTCAGGTTCTTCCTTTTTTATATATTTCTGTTCATCCACAGGTGTGATGTGTTCCACAGAGTTCATCATTGCATCACATGACATTTCATCACCTGAATTTACAAAACACAAACAGGACACAAGTCACTGCTATGGGGCTGGTGTATTGTACATAGGGTTGCAAAATTCCAGGAATTTTCAAGGCTGGAAACTTTCCATGGGAATTAACGGGAATATATGGTGATAAACTGTTAATTTAAAAAAATGCAGAGTTGCCTATAAAAAGGAACTTAAATGTAGTTAAAAAAATTTTGCTTGTTTAAAACAAAAAGATTTAATGCAAATTAAGTTTAATTTGTACCCTGCATTCCTCGGTCACTTACACACAGCACACTGCTTACTGGAGGGCCATTGAGGCCACCCCCCCCTGCATGTACTTGCATTCTTCCATAACATGCACAGTAACACTTTACTTTAGGGTCATTTAACTAGTTGCTTATTAGCATGAAAATTGATAGAATATTGGCTATTTATTAGTACTTATTAAGCACATATTAATATGTTTATTACAATTATTTAAGCTGACAGGAAAAAATGTCTGAGATCAGCTAAACGTCAGGATACTTTGATAATTAAAAACTACCTTCTGCCGCCGCCACAGAGGCAAATTTCTGTCTTCCCCTCCCTTGGAGCTCTCTCTCAGGCGGTGGTGGCCACACGGCTTGAGCTTCCTTCTGAGGCAGAGGCGGTTGCTGGGCATAAACATGGTGTGTTAGAAGCTTAGGATACAAATTCCTTCTTAACCCCCCCTCCACATTCAGCAACTACGCACTTACCCTTACTCCACACTATCCTCAGTAACGGTTATATCAGAGCAATCAGTGTAATCATTAGGCGCTTTTTTACGACTCATCGCTCCAGCCATCGTTTATCATACACAATAACACACGAAAAGTCTTTTCCTGGTCGTTTGTGCGTTTTTAAGGTGGTCGATCTACACCGTGATTTTTCTATACGACCATATCATGAATTTCAACCAATAACACCTCTAATATTAATTTAAACCTTTTATAGTACATGCAATGTTCTAAAAACTGTTTTGTTGAGTTTGTGAGGGTAAAAAAAAATCACTTATTTTAACACAAGCACAATGTTTATGAATAACAAAAAAACTCGTGTTTGTCTAAAGCACTTTTCCTGATGCACACCCAGAAACAGAAACTTTAACAATCAATATTAGTTTAAAACAGTATAAATGCTGCATCCTTACTGCGCCTGGGGCCCCAGTCTCTCTGCCACGTGATCTTGCTCTCGCACGCCCGGACATACCGTCTACTGACTTCACACCGTGTCTAATTCCCACTGAACTGTAAACAAATACATATACACTTACAGTATAGAACTGTGTGCTTTACAGAAGAACTTTACCAAACGATACAAGTTCTTTTTCTAACTTCGCTCAGTGTTTCACTATGGGAATCGCTTTGGGCATGACCAACTACGGAAGCTCTTATGACACCACGTCTGTCTTTGACAGACAGGTCGACCTGCGACCAGGCTCCGCCCTGCCTATATCAGCCAGATCGACCCCTGTCTGCGTCATTCTCGCTTTCTTCCCGTGGGAGAAGAAAGCTTAACTGTTCAATAGACGGACCGTCATTGGATTCCGTCGCCGAACGCGACATCAGTAGGGGATTGTGGTGAGTGACAACCCTAATTTGGAATAGCGTCCGCGTCGTGGCGAGCTATTCTGATCTCCTGCTGCGTATTTAGTTACAGCGGTAGGAAACATCTAATTTACTTCAGGTTACGGGTCAAGGCGGACCTACCGAAGGTTTAATTCAAAGTCTAACAGGCTAACGTGTTGTGACGAGTCTTTAGACTGCACTATGTCGACCGCGATAACCCTGGCAAAGGGCATGAGTCAAAGACTAAGGAGGCTGTATCCCACCCTTGTCCATCATCATGTGGAGCTACCATCTCGGGCAGGGACCCTCATCCTATGTGCATAGTGTGTATGGGACGTCGCTAGCGGACCCGCAGACATGTGCTCACTGTGCGTCATTGCCGGTGAAAATCTTGGAAAGGAGGCTGAAAGTGTCGGTAGCTAACCAGCAGGACCCTTGCCTGTCTGAAGCTGCCTCGACAACTACGGCCCATCTGCCGTGAGCTAGCAAGAGCTGGGCAGACATGATGGAAGCCGAATCCCCGGACATGCCTCCGTGGTTCGATGGCCTGCTCACGCAAGTGGATAACGAATTGGGGGACGAGGACGCAGATGGCGATGCTAACTCTGACCTGGGCATGGACGACGAAGAGGAGGAAGACAATTCCCCCTTCTCAGTCCAACAGTCTAGACCACCTAGCAAGACCGATTCGGCCCCCCCTGCTGACAGCAGCCTGCACGAGGTGTGCAAACGGGCCGCGGCGAAGCTGGGCCTAGCCTGGCCAGCCGCCAAAGTTGCCCAAGGAGCCGTGAGAGGGAAAAGGCTGCCGCTGAGCCACTTGGCAGTGAGACAGCTCCTGCCTGCCATGCCTGCATGCATGAAGGAGATGTCTTGATATTGGTCTAGCCCCTTTAAGAGCAAGCTCCCCACCAAGGGACACTCGATGTTGGAGATTGACGGGATGGAGAAGCTGGGGTTGGCCAGACCCCCAGCAGTGGAGCCTTCAGTGGCTTATCACCTCCATCCGAATCGACAATCTGTTTCCTCCTCATTGCAGTTTTCACTGCCGAGTAAGACGGACCGTTTGACCGCCACGACCTTTCAGAGGATGTACAAGTACGCGGGGCAGTCTGTATGCTCGCTGAATGCTGTGACTTTACTGTCAGCATATCAAGCGGAGATTTTGGAGGAGATGGGGCGGCAGTTGGACTCAGGAGTACCGAACCCGGCACTCTGGGACAAAATCTGTGTCGTATACGATCTGATTTTGCGCTCCGCATGCGGTGCGGTTCAGGGCTGCAGCCACATAATGGGCCTGGCCGGTCTCAGGTGAGAGAGCACTGTGGTTAAACCTGTCAGGCCTGGGCGACGCTCAGAAAGTGGAGGTGATGGATGTCCCTTACGACCCGACTAAGGGTTTATTTGGGCCCGCTCTCGAGAAAATGAGAGAAACCAGCACCCTCAGGAAACAAAAGGATGAGGCTTCTCACATCTGTTTGCCATGCAAGCAGGCGGCGCAACCACCCTCTCAGCCGACACGGCAGGGCTTCGCAGCAGCCGCAGCATCGAGAGGAAGGCCGATGACCGCGAGAGCTGTGAGACCTGCTCACAGTGGAGAGGTCGGTCAGCGACTGTGTCCGGATGGCTCCGGACCTTGGGGAAAGCATTCTTTTGCGGCCGCGGCGGCTAGGAACCGTCCACCCCACCCCAGGGAAAGGAAGAAAAAGGTGACACACAGGTTTTCCCCTGTCCTTCTCTCTCCGCCGGCAAAGAGAAGAAGTCGGGAATACAGCCCTTCTGTTCTAAGTTTGGTAAGGGCTCATTATGTTTGCTCTCCTCCAGTTCAGGGAACAGAGGGAGGCCAGCGCCATGTGCAGTGTCACCAAGCACTCACACACACAGGGGAATTGATGATGATAAAACATGCATTATCGCAGCCAAGCCACGGGCTGAAGGCAATATGCTCCCCTGGTTCGAGAAACATAACAATAAATGTTGCACTTTTGCAGCCAGGCAAACAGCCGAGGACGATATGTTTAAAAAACCCCGAAAAGTGCAAAGACATGAAATGCGCTCCCTCAGTCCCACCGCTGGGGGCAGTGCTCGCTTCCCCATAAGTGGGGGCGGAAGTATACGGGGGCCTTCTCTCTGCCCGCATAGCCAGCTGGCGCACATGCGCGGTTCATCCGTGGGTTTTAGCAACAGTTTCACGGGGGTAAAGACTCCAGTTTGCCATGAAACCGCCTCATTTCAACGGGCTGATCATGTCAGTGACCGAGGGAGAATCGGCTTGTGTTTTGACGGCCGAAATCGAAACCCTCCTGCACAAGCAGGCAATCAGAGTGGAGGAAAGCCGTCAGGGCTTCTATTCCCGTTATTTTGTAGTTCCAAAGAAAGGCGGCACAGCCTTTCGTCCTATTTTGGATCTGCGTATATTAAACAAGCACCTCAGACAGTATTCATTCAAAATGCTGACACGCAAGGTGCTATGTCGATCGATTCACCCAAACGATTGGTTTGTGATGATAGATCTGGCGGACGCATGGGCTCCGAGGGTTTTTACCAAATGTGTGGGTTAGGGTTAGGGTTAGGATCGCTGGATCGCACGTTTGCGTCTGTGCTCTCAGCTGACCGGTGAGAATCAATCATGCATTCGTCAAAGCGCTCAGACACTGGAAAAGCCCTGTGTCACTCAGGTTGGGGATTCCCTTAGGGGCGGTGTCATCGAGAGTAACTATGACAACGGACGCGTCCTTAAAGGGTTGGGGAGCAACCCTAATGGGCAGAACTGTGAACGGCGCGTGGCCGCCACAGCTGATGCACAAACATATAAACTATTTGCAGCTATTAGCGGTGTGGCTAGCACTGAATCATTTTCTGAGTTTTCTCAGAGGTCAGCATGTTTTAGTGAAAACAGACAACACCACAGTGGTTGCTTACATCAACCCTCAGGGGGGCACACGCTCCCTTCAGCTGCATCGGTTGGCAAAGAAGCTGATCGTGTGGAGCAACACACGGCTTCTGTCTCTCCGGGCGACTCACGTTCCGGGGATCTTGAACAGAGGAGCAAATTTACTGTCCAGGGGAAATCCTCTTTACGGGGAGTGGAAACTCCATCCTCAGGTGGTGAGCCAGGTATGGCAGAGGTACGGTCAGGCTGCCGTAGATCTCTTCGCCTCACAAGAAAACGCTCAATGCCCTCTGTATTTCTCTCTGATGGACGTAAATGCACCGTTGGGTGTGGATGCTTTAGCCCATCAGTGGCCAGACGTGCTTCTGTATGCATTTCCCCCTCTGAGCTTAATCTCCCCCGCTTTAGCCAGAGTGAGGGAGCAGTGTCTGTCATTGGGTGGCAGAGATAGTTCAACTATTGTCGGGGCAGCCGTGGCCCCTCCCCCCGCAGAGGGACCTCCTGTCTCAGGTTGGGGGTGGGGGGTGGGAGTTTAACATCCTCATCCGGACATGTTAACCCTCTGGGCCTGGCCCGTGAGAGGTGGAATCTGAATG
Organism: Tachysurus vachellii; assembly: GCF_030014155.1. NCBI lineage: Eukaryota > Metazoa > Chordata > Actinopteri > Siluriformes > Bagridae > Tachysurus > Tachysurus vachellii. Next base: position 43,441,591 of record NC_083460.1, read on the forward strand.
CGGCTGGCTTGCCCTCGTCAGTTATACATACTATACAGAGCGCGAGAGCCTCCTCTACCCGCGCTCTTTATAGCAATAAATGGCGTGTTTTTGAAGAATGGTGTGGGCGGAGAGTGATTATCCCTTTTCAGTGCTCTGTTAGGGATATATTATGTTTCCTTCAAGATCTCTGAGAACAGCTGGTTTCAGAACTTGTGACCAGCTGTTTGTGTCTTGGGCTACTCCTCACACAGGGAAGCCGTTATCACAGCAGCAGCTATCCCACTGGATTTGTGGAGGCGATATCTGTGGCTTATGGTTGCAGGGAGTCTTCAGCCCCCTAAGGGTTTGAGAGCCCACTCCACTAGGGGTATGGCCACATCGTGGGCTTTACTCAGAGGAGTTTCTGTTCTGGACATTTGCTTGGCGGCGAGTTGGGCAACGCCACATACGTTTGTGCGATTCTATAGGCTAGACATTTCGGAGCCGTCCTTAGCGCACGCAGTGCTGGATGCCGGTACTACTGTACCCATTTGGAAACAGTAATATGGGTGCAAACCGGGAGCTGTCTATATCTCCTAGAGATGAGCCGGATACTCGGCTGAAACGAGTATCCGGTAAGGATAAAGCACTTCTGCCGAGTACGAGTATTATATGAGTAATACGAGTCAATATCTGTGCTCGGATTGAATGAAAATCATCATTGGGTAGCTGATTCAATTCAAGTTTCAATTCAAGTTTATTTGTATAGCGCTTTTTACAATGGACATTGTCACAAAGCAGCTTTACAGAACATAAACATAAAACAAAAGATAAACATAAGGAGAAGTATAAAGAATTAATATAATAAAAATTCAAGATATATACAGTTCACAGTGTGTATGTATGTATGTATGTGTGTATGTGTATTTGTCCCCAATGAGCAAGTCTGAGGGCTCAGGCAACAGTGGCAAGGAAAAACTCCCTTAGATTGGTAAAGGAAGAAACCTTGAGAGGAACCAGACTCAAGGGGAACCCATCCTCATATGGGTGACACTAGATGGTGTGGTTACAAATATACAAGTATCACAGAGTCCAACTGGAGCCGGTAGATCTGTAGATGTCTCAGGGTTCTCACAGAGTCAGCCTTGTCTCAGTGGAGGTCCAGAAATGTCAACGCACGGAAAACGATCTTAGCATGGGTGTCTCAGCATGGGTAGAAAAAGAGAAGAGAAGAGCAGTGCAGAGGGATTAACATATCTGCTGTTCATAAGAATGTGCAAGTCTAGTGTGATAGTGCACAATATTTATGGGATGTATTATGTGTACGCCTGACTAAAGAGATGAGTTTTCAATCTACATTTAAACTGTGAAAGTGTGTCTGAGCCCCGAACACTATCAGGAAGACTATTCCAAAGTTTGGGAGCTAAATAAGAGAACGCTCTTCCGCCTTTAGTAGACTTAGATATTCTGGGGACTACCAGGAGTCCTGAGTTTTGTGATCTCAGAGAGCGTGAAGGATTGTAACGTGTTAGAAGACTAGTTAGATACATGGGAGCTAAACCATTAAGAGCCTTGTACGTAAGTAGCAGCAGTTTGTAATCAATTCTAAACTTAACAGGTAGCCAGTGTAGAGATGATAAAATTGGGGTTATATGGTCATACTTTCTTGTCCTAGTGAGAACTCTGGCCGCTGCATTTTGGACTAACTGTAGCCTATTTATTAAAGATGCAGGACAACCGCCTAGTAATGCATTACAATAGTCCAGTCTAGAGGTCATGAAAGCGTGAACTAGCTTCTCAGCATCAGATACAGACAGGATGTTTCTCAGCTTGGCAATATTTCTGAGGTGGAAGAAGGCTGTTTTTGTGGTTTGGGCGACGTGATTTTCAAAAGACAAGTTACTGTCTAATATAACACCCAGGTCTTTCACTGTCGAGCTACTAGTAACAGTACATCCCTCTAAATGGAAATTAAGTTGTGAGAGTTTCTGTGTACTAGTTTTTGGGCCTATAAGTAGTGTTTCTGTCTTATCAGAGTTTAACAACAGAAAGTTACAGCTCATCCAGTCTTTTATCTCTCTAAGGCATTGAGTTAATTTCGACAATTTAGTTATTTCATCTGGTTTTGAGGAGATGTATAACTGTGTGTCGTCGGCATAGCAATGGAAGCTAATCCCATGTCTTCTAATAATGTTCCCTAATGGAAGCATGTATATCGAGAAAAGCAGAGGTCCTAGAACTGATCCTTGAGGGACCCCATAATTAACTGGTAATAAGCTGGAGGATTCACCATTTAATTCTACAAAATGGTATCGATCAGACAGGTAGGATCTAAACCAACTTAAAGCCTGTCCATGAATACCTGTGTAATTTTGTAAGCGATCTAGGAGAATGTTGTGATCTATAGTGTCGAATGCAGCACTAAGGTCAAGTAGAACTAATAGTGACATACAGTCTTTGTCCGAAGCTAAGAACAAGTCGTTTGTAACTTTAACAAGTGCAGTTTCTGTGCTATGATGGGGCCTGAAACCTGACTGAAACTCTTCGAGGATATTGTTCTCCTGTAAGAAGGAGCTCAGTTGAACAGACACAACCTTTTCTAGTATTTTAGACATAAACGGAAGGTGTGAAATCGGTCTGTAATTTGAAAGTCCATTAGGATCTAAATTAGGTTTCTTAATGAGTGGCCTAATAACTGCCAACTTGAAGGATTTAGGGACGTGACCTAAAGATAACGAGGAGTTAATAATATTAAGAAGAGGCTCACCGGCTTTATGTAACACTTCTTTCAGTAGTTTAGTTGGAATGGGGTCTAGTGAACAAGTTGTTGATTTAGCTGTAGTAATAAGTTTAACTAACTCTTCCTGACCTGTACTTGTAAAGCAATGTAGTTGTGTGTTTAGAACCTTAGGTGAGACCGGGATGCTAGTTGCTCTTATGTGTTGAGCGTCACCTATTTTATTCCTGATACTTTCGATTTTATCAGTGAAGAATCTCATAAAATCGTCACTACTGAACTGTGATGGAATTGTGTGTTCAGATTTTTGGTTTTTTGTTAGTCTAGCTACTGTGCTAAATAAAAACCTGGGATTGTTCTGGTTATTTTCTATGAGTTTGCTCAGGTGATCAGCCCTGGCTGCTTTTAGAGCCTGTCTATAGCTGGACATACTTTCCTTATATGCAATTCTAAAAACCTCTAATTTAGTTTTTCTCCACTTTCGCTCGAGGTTACGGGTCTCTCTCTTGAGGGTGTGAGTATGACTATTATACCATGGTGCAAGCGTTTTATCTCTAACCTTCTGTAATCTGATTGGGGCAACAGTGTCTAGTGTGCTAGTGAATATAGCGCCTATGCTGTTAGTAATTTCATCTAGGTCGTCTGTGTTTAAGGGTGCAGTAAGAAGTCCAGACAGATCAGGCAGGTTATTTGTGAATCTGTCTTTAGTGGTCGGAATAATAGTTCTACCGAGACGATAACGTGGTGAAACGCAGTTAGCCTGTTCTACAGGTAGTGTGTACATTATGAGATAATGGTCTGTGATATCATCACTTTGAGGAATGATATCTATATCAGTGACATCTATTCTGTGTGATATTATTAAATCTAGTGTATGATTACGACGGTGAGTTGCTCTAGTGACGTTTTGTTTGAGCCCAAGTGAGTTTAGTAAGTCCATGAATGTGAGTCCTAGCGCATCATTTGTGTCGTCAACATGAATGTTAAAATCTCCTACAATTAATGCTTTATCAAAGCTAACCAGTAGGTCAGAAAGAAAATCTGTGAATTCTCTAAGAAAATCGGTGTAGGGCCCTGGTGGTCTATACACGGTCGCTAGCGCAAGAGACATCAGGGATTTTTGTTTCGTGTGCGTGTGCGATAGTGTAACATTAAGGACAAGCACTTCAAAAGACTTAAATCTATACTGTGTTCTCTGGGTAACAGTAAGGCAATCGTTAAAGATAGTGGCGACACCACCTCCACGACCAGTCTGTCGAGGCTCGTGCTTATAGATATAACCTGATGGTGTAGACTCATTTAGACCGATGTAGTCATTTGGTTTAATCCAGGTTTCGGTGAGGCATAATGCAGTAAGGCTATTGTCTAAGATTATTTCATTTATGATAAGTGCTTTGGGTGTAAGTGATCTAATGTTCAGAAGCCCAAATTTTAGGAACTGTTTTTGTTTGTTTCTTTGGCATTTTTCTGGTCTAATTACAGTAAGATTATTTCGAGAACGTCTTACATAATTACTTTTTAATCTCACTGCTCGGGGAACAGACACAGTTTCTATGGGGAGAGGTATGTGTGCATTTGTATCGATGTGTTGAGGTGAAGGATGGCTATTGAAATTTAAATTTAAGGCGTAGTTTACCAGTCAGAAGGTGTGCAGCGCCCTGGAGATGTGGTCCGAGAGGATCTCCGCTCCAACTCTGCTGGGGTGCAGGCCGTCAGCGCGGAACAGCCTAGGACGCTCCCAGAAAACATTCCAGTTATCAATAAAGTGTAGATTCTGAGCCGGACACCATGACTGAAGCCATTCATTAAAAGCAAAAAGTCTACTAAACCTTTCAATTCCTCGCTGGTACGTTGGAAGTGGTCCGGACACGATGATCCTCGCCGTGGGCGCTGTGCTGCGAACCGTCTCCACCAGGGTCTTGAAGTCTCTCTTCAGGATCTCCGACTGCCTCAGGCTGGTGTCGTTCGAGCCGGCGTGAAGAACCACAGCTCCGGTGTTTCTGCTCACGACCCTAGGTACCTGTGCAGCGACATCAAGAACACGGGCACCAGGTAAGCAGTGAGTGCGAGCCTTACCTTTAGCCACAGTAGCACGGACGTGGCGGACGATGGAGTCTCCGATGATCACAGTGTCGCGGTCCGTCTCACGAAGGGGGGCGAAGCGGTTCCGGGTGGGGATCTCGAAGACCGGCGGTGGTGGAGGGGGAGAGGTCCTCGACCGGGGCCCGGCACGTGTCCTCCGCTGCTGCACCCAGGATCCGCGGTGCCCCGGCGCTGGAGTGAACTGCCCCTGGCCAGGCCACTTCCTGGGTGCGTTGGGCCTGGACAGAGAAACACACGGAGTAGAGGTGGAAGGAGTAGTGATTAAATGCCGGGAGTTTACCTGAGACCGGGGGGCTTCCAGCGCTGCTTTCCGCTCCCGCAGCTCGGCCTGCTTCACCTGTAGGTCGCGGATCTGCTTCTCCACAGCCTCCAGCTCCAGTTCCACCGAGTGCAGCTCGAACATGTCCTCACCTGCACTCAAAGGCAGAGACGTAACCGACATGGTGTTATATAGTAAGAGCAACAGAGATAATTGATGTAAAAGGTGTACTAGCGGTACTCGGCTAACAGGCTAGTTATGCTAGCCGGCTAGAGGCGGACGCTGGGAAAACAAATAAATAGGATGTAACGATATCGAAATGTATATCGCGCGATTATTCTAGGTTTTAAGAAGTATTTGCAGATGGGAGACTTAGAGTTAGTGTGTAGTGTGTACTAGCAGAAGCGGGCTAATAGGCTAGCGGTGCTAACCAGCTAGCAGCGGGCACTGGGAAAACAAATTAATAAAGATGTCAAAGGGTAAGGAGTTAGAGTTTAGCTCAAGATAAATCGCAATTGAGTCAATTGACGCTGATTGTGTCAGCGTTCTGTGATAGGCTAGTCACAGCGCCCCTCCCCTACACACATACAGATGTATTGTTTTGCTGTGTCTCGCTCTGCCCACTCACAGTCACACACAGAACAGATCTCTGTTCCGTTAACGTTTAGGGTTTCTTCAGCTTTTTACTTCGGGTTGTAACGTTAATAATACGTACTTACTAACCAGTAGAGTTACTAACCACCACTCTGTTATCAAAGAACCGGGGATTATGTTAAGTAACCCAAAGTTTTTAATTGTACTTCATGTAGGAACTGATTTGAAAATTACAAAAAAGTAATTTAATTACATAATCCCCTACTGAATAAAACAATATGGCATCACTAGCAAACCAGCCTTATAGCCTATAGGGATATTTTTCTTGTGGTTTTTATTTTTTTCTTCAAACAAGCAGCTCCATTGCAATTTTTTTTGCCATAGGGAATTTGAACAGGATTTGAAGAAGCTTTCCTGTATTTTGGATGAAAAAGAAAACGCATGAAATCTGATACACTCCAAAAGGTTTGTTGTGGTTTTACAAGCTATTAAAAACAAACATCTGGATCCGCAACTCAATTTATCCAGTGTGTGGAGGCTTTCGCCCTATTATTTTTGTGCACAGCCTGTCAGACACACATTCAGTCAGTCAGACAAACATTTAGTCAGTCAGTCAGTTAGACACACAGTCAGACAGTCACTCAGTCAGTCATACACGCAGTTAGTCAGTCAGTCAGACAGTCTTTCAGACAGACACGCAGACAGTCAGACAGACACATATTCAGTCATTCAGTCAGTCAGAGAGACACACATTTACTCAGACACACAGTCGGTCAGTCATACAGACACACAGTCAGACAGTCACTCAGACACACAGTCAGTAAGTCAGTCAGACGGACACAGACAGACAGTCAGTCAGACAGTCAGACAGACACACAGACGTCACACATATATTTAGTCAGTCAGTCAGACAGACAGTCAGTCAGTGAGACAGACACACAGACAGTCAGTCAGACAAATATTCAATCAGTCAGTCAGACAGGTACATATTCAGTCATTCAGTCAGTCAGTCAGTCAGTCAGTCAGACAGACACCCAGTTAGTCATTCAGACAAACAGTCATTCAGTCCGCCAGTCAGTCTGACATATATTCAGTCAGTCAGTCAGTCAGTCAGTCAGTCAGTCACTCAGACAAACAGTTAGTCAGTTAGTCTGTAAGTCAGACATATATTCAATCAGTCAGTCAGACAGACACACATTCAGTCACTCAGACCCACAGTCAGTCAGACAGACATACACTCAGACACACAGTCAGACAGTCAGTCAGTCAGTCAGACAGACACCCAGTGAATCAAAATCAGTCAGAGTTACAGTCCGTTGTGCACTTCCATGTTATCACCATGGCCCTGTCCTTGTCACACAAAAGGCTTTTCCTTTTCCGGGAACCCAGGGCAATATAAAGGCAGTGACTGCTTTACTAAAAGATCCAGTTGCCAAGCTGAGAGTCCCACACGCCCTTCGGCTCAAAGTAGCCAGGCGTACACAGATGACTGCATGTGTAAACATTAGCTCAGTTACTTTTCTCTTATAAAGATAGGGTAAGGGATGTGGCTATGTGTGTGTGTGTGTGGTTTTGACTGGAGTAAAACTCTGTGAATCCCCTCTATCTGCTCTTTTGTCCCCTCATGCTGAGCGGGAAAGCTATGTGATCTTTTTCAAAGTCAACAAAAGCATGGGGACATAGTTGGGTGACTGAGAAAACAGAGTCTGGGGAAGGCAGCAGTGTCCAGCTGGGGGCACTGAGACACAACGATATGGCGGATACACAAATCAGCCTCCTTTACTTCTCACTGTAATATTTACACACTGGACAAAAAAACGTGATTCAGTTCAGACAGTACATTAGATACACAAAATCACAAACTTGATTTAGGATTTGAAGACTTTTTTTTTGTATTTACCAAAATGTAGCTGATCAACCAAATCATGTCTGGTGTCTGATGTTTGCTCCTGTATTTTTTCTTTGGCAGCAGAAGTCCACCTCTCTCTAAATCTTCAAAAAATCTTCAAAAAAATCCTCCATTTTGGCTAAGATTATTCTTGAAAACAAGAGCTCTCCACACACACACACACACACACACACACACACACACACACACATACACATACACACACACTCACACACACACATACTGTACACATATACACACACACACACACACACACTCAGATGATTAACTTTCTACCCAGGGTGTTGACAGGAACTTTTTAAAGGGCATCAAAGTTACTCTCCATGTGTCCTTACTCCTGGTACAAAACAATGGCGTATGGAGAAGGTGATCTAACAAGAAGAAAAAAGAGGGGTAGAAGGTGAATACAGAGACAGAGGGGAAACGAGTGACAGTGGTGTGTGTGTGTGTGTGTGTGTGAAAGAGAGAGAGAGAGAGAGAGAGAGAGAGAGAGAGAGAGAGAGAGAAAGAAAAAGCATCAAAGGCATTAGATCTCAGCATGCTCCTCTAGTGGTGTGTAAACTCCCACACAAAGACACCCAGTTTCCCCTCCACACATACAGCCACACACACACCCACACACACACACACGGAGCATCCAACTCTATACCACTAAACCTATCCTCAGTAGCAATTAAAACCATCCCCCCCACTGCTCTAAAACCTCATTAAACCCATACTCTCCTCTGCTTCCTCTCCTCCGTCCACTCGCTTGTTCGTCCTACAGATGAACTTCACTCCATCACGACATGGGGCAGGGGCCCAAATCTGAAACAACATCCTCACGCTAATCACGATGCTTAGTGCTGAAACAAGAGCTGGGAAACAATTAGGCTTCTGAAGTGGTCCTAATGAACACCCTTCCTGTTGATTGGAGCATTTCTGTGACATTTAAAGGGTGTATTAAGACACTGATCACGTTTGTGGGACTTGTACAGAGTTAGTGAGGAAATATTAATTGAAAAGGCAGTGGAAAAGCAAAGCATGGGTGAATAAAATGAGTTGGAGGAGGGGGGCTAAAGATTGTACACAGCATTTACTTAATGCGAATGATGTTTAAACTACAAAAGTATAGTTTTCCTGATCAAACCTCATCTCTTTTGGAGTTTGATTACAAATAATATCCCTTCTATATGGTAAAACAAAAGTAATTACGTAAGCAGGAAATTCATTCTAGTTCTAACATTATGTCTGTCTTGTTGAAGTGATCAACTGTGTACTGATGGAGGCTTGAGTGCAAAACTGTTTGTGATGATTACAGTCCAAATCCATCACCATGCTCCATTTTTCTGGCCCTGACATGAGCTCAGCTTTACACTGGACAGAGTTAGATAAGCACACGGCTTTTAACAGTAGGTTTGCGGTCTGTTCTCGGGACATGGAAGACTTTCAAAGTTGACTGTTAGCTTTAACCTAACTGCTCTATTATGTTATTTTAACCAGTGGCTGAAGATGTAATCAGAATGATGTATAAAGCCCAGCTGCTGACAAATTAAAAAACATTCTTTCCCCCATCATTTCATTCATTCATTTATCCTTCCTCAGTAACCCGTAACTCTAGAAAAACAGACTTTTGGATGTTATATTTCATGGTGTATTAACTTCCAAAATTCCATCAATTCAACGCAAACTAGATCTGAGTCTCTCTGTCTCTCTCTGTTTCTCTCTGTTTCTCTCTGTATCTCTCTTTTTTGAGTTGTTATAAAAACAGGAACAAACTGATTCAATGCCAAACATTAAGTAGCAAGCAGATAACTAACTGGTTCTTTCTCTCTCTCTCCTCTCTCTCTCTCTCTCTCTCTCTCTCTCCCTCTCTCTCTCCATCTAGACTGAGGCGTAAAGAGGAGAAGAACATCTCAGTGATGACGATGATTTTCAGGGAGTCATCCCCTGGCAACTGGACACACTGTGATGAGGATGATGTCATCGTTGCCGTAGATACCAAGAGTAACAGAGTTCTCCACTATCAGAAGACCCAGGGTCTGAATAAGATCCACTTCCCCATGGTAACTAGACCCTGTGTAGAGGGTGTGGTGTGGGACGGGACACGCCCACAGTGTGGATTCAGATTCAATGATTCGTTTGTTTATTACAGAACATTTTACATAGTGGCAGTGATGAGTTTGAGGTCCTTCATGATCTGCAGGACTGACATATCAGTATCTGTTCCTCTCAGGTGTGTGTTTACTCTGCACCACACACTCACACACACTGACACATACACACACACACTCACACACACATACACACACACACACACACACATTCACACACATACACACACACACACACACTTATACTCACACTCACAAACACTCACACTCACACACACACTCATACGCACACACACACATACACACACACTCACACACACACATACACACACACACACTTATACTCACACTCACACACACTCACAAACACACACACTCACACACACACCCATACGCACACACACATACACACACACATACACACACACAGAGCACGTACACACACACACTCAAACACACACTCACACACACTCACTCACTCACACAGAGCACGTACACACACACACACACTTACAGTATACTCAGTCACACACACTCACTCACACACACACTTACACACACACACACACACACATTACTATTGTTCCTCCTCTCTAACACACCTCTGATGATAATTATCTCTGTATAGCTCTTGTACATTATCCCATGACCTTTACCCCCTGGGTGTAGGTGGTGGTGGGGCCGGGCGTGTCTCTGCATCACCCACAAGAGGAGGAGGAAGATGAAGATGAGTTCCTGAGTGATGATAATGACGTCAGCGTTCATAAAGACAAGGCCAAACACAAGGGTACACACACACACACACAAACACACACAAACACACACACACATACACACACACACACACACAAATAGACACACACATACACACACACAAAAACACACACACATACATACACAAACACACACACACACACATACACATACACATACACACATACACATACACATACACACACACACACACACACATGTCAGCATAAACCAGACAAACCAGTTAGACCAGTGTTAATAAAAGTGAAAGTCAGCAGCTCCATTTTGTGTGGAGTGAAAACTAAAAGATTTCAGGAGTAAAAACACAGTGAGTATCTAAAGCTCTAATATATAAACACACTGAAGTGACACTAGATGCAGAAGAGTTTTGTGGGTTTGTACTGAAGCTTTAATGTACACAGGTTGTTTTATAACTTGATAGCGTGACTATTTCCTGTAAGTGAACTCTGTGCTGATTCAGGGTTTAATTTAACACACCGATGTTGGAGTGAAGTAAACGTGTGTCCTGCTGTAATCTGGAGAAGGAGACATGACCTCCAACATGAGTGTGTCTGGAAAACAGGACTTAAAGAAAGACGAGAGGTGACTTACTTTTACATTCACCAGCAATACATACACACCGTCTCATGGGAACACATCTGTATCTCTAAACACTCACTAGTTAACACAGGAACTCAACTTTGCTTTAAGGTGTTTAATAGCAGTGAATATATCACTGATCTGATCTAAGAACAGTTTAGACAAATCATTCACTGAGAGAAGAGTAAAAAGGACTGTGTCATGTGGAGCATAAGAGCAGCATAGCTTTGTGTCAGTGAACTCTACAGGCTTTAAGACCCAGCTGAGTCAGTTAGCTGTGATTGGGACTCCTGATATCAGTGTAATTCCTGACTTATGAGGCCTGTCTCCTGTTTGAATAAGTGTACAGACTGGATCTGAATTAAAAAGATGGAACTATTGTGTTTAATGATGAACACATTGTTTAACAGTGCTGAGACAGCTGAGTATTAATTAGTGCTGATATTTCTGTTGTAATTCTAGAATGATGGAGGGAAAGAGATCAGACTCACCAGAACCCAGCTGTGTGTCCATGAAGAGTGACGCGTCAATAGGACATCCAATTCACTTCAGAGCCAGAGACAGTTCTACTGATGTGAGGTCAGTATAGTGAGGTGTTTTACAGCAGTGTTCCACCTGATCAAACTCATTATGAAGCCCTTCATGAGCTTTATCAGGTGTTGAAGCAGTAAAACACTAAACTGTGCAGTGCTGCAGCTCTCAGACTGGCAGTGAGGAAAAGTGCTTTAAGAGTTCAGTTCAGTCTGCAGTCCCTGAGCTGGAGGGTCTGTGGTGCTAAAGAAGAACATTTACACCTGGGACATTAATGACAATATAAAGATTTTATTCATTTATTCAAACATTTGTTTCTAAACATGTTGGTGTCAGTTAGGAAATCCTGAAATCAGTGTATTGTGTTAAGAGGATAGTGTTAAATATCTGTGTCTATTTATTAGTGTGTGATTTGTGCAGCTATGAATACATATAGTCCATATTACATGATGGGTTTTGTTTGTTCACAGACCACAAAAATCAAACATCAGCACAAATCAGCTGGACTCTATATTCAAGGTGTGTGTGTTGTTGTTAAAGTGTGTAATGTGTGTGTTGTGATCCCTTGTCATGTCTTGATGCGCAGCAGCATTAAGGGTAATCAGTTGTATGAGTTTTAAATGTGATAATAAAAATAGACTTTTCTTCTTTTGATAAAATAAAAGCCTCTCTCACTGTGTAACATGATAATATTTAGATCTGTTCCTGTGTGTTTCTAACCAGGAGCTGGAACACAAAGTCATCACTCTGATAAAGAATGAGCTGAAGAGGTTTAGGAAGCTCCTGAGTCCAGATTACCCAGCATGCACTGAGAGGGAGGTGGAGGATGAGAAGGATCTGCACAGTGTCAGAGAGGGAGCGCTGAAGATCACACTGCACGTCCTGAAGAACATGAACCACACAGATCTCGCTAACACACTGCACAACAGTAAGAGCTCTGAGTCATGACTTTATTCCATCAGCTTCACTTTAGAGAGAGGAAATAGTTTTAGATATGAACACTTTTAGTTTTAAATTTAATTTTAGTATCTTGTACATCTGCTGCTTTTCTGTTCTGTTCATGGTCCAGCTTGTGGTTACTCTGAACAATGGTCCTGTTCCTTCAGTAATATTTAATACATCAATCAGGAATGAACAGCAGGAACTGAAATAAATGTACATTTTATATTGTTCTTACTGATTTTGCATTAAAACATGTTATTATTTTGTTTATTAGAACTCGCCTCTGTGTATCAGCCAATGCTGAAGTCCAAGCTGAGAGAGAAGTTTAAAAGAATTAATGAAGGAATCTCACAGCATGGAAGCTCAGCACTTCTGAATGAGATCTACACTGAGCTCTACATCACAGAGGGTTGGAGTGGAGACATCAATAATGAACATGAAGTGAGACAGATTGAGGCAGCGTCCAGGAGACCAGCAACACAGGAGAAACCCATCAAATGTAATGAGATCTTTAAAGACATGTCCATCAGAACTGTGCTGACTAAAGGAGTTGCTGGAATTGGAAAAACAGTCTCTGTGCAGAAGTTCATTCTGGACTGGGCTGAAGGAAAAGTAAATCAGGACGTCTTCTTCATGTTTCCACTTCCCTTTAGAGAGCTGAATCTGATGAAGCAGCAAAATCTCAGTGTGATGAAACTTCTTCATCACTTTTTCCCAGAAATAAGAAAACTAGAATCAATAGACTGTGACTCCTACAAAGTGGTGTTGATCTTTGATGGTCTGGATGAGTGTCGACTTCCTCTAAATTTCCAGAAGAATGAGATATTGTGTGATGTGACAGAGTCAGTCTCAGTGGATGTGCTGCTGACGAACCTCATCAAGGGGAATCTGCTTCCCTCTGCTCTCCTCTGGATAACCACAAGACCAGGAGCAGCCAATCAGATCCCTCCTGAGTGTGTAGACCAGGTAACAGAGGTACGAGGCTTCAGTGATCCTCAGAAAGAGGAGTACTTCAGGAAGAGGATCAGTGATCAGAGACTGACCAATAAAATCATCACTCACCTGAAGTCTTCAAGAAGCCTCTACATCATGTGCCACATCCCAGTCTTCTGCTGGATCTCAGCCACTGTTCTAGAGAGAATGTTGGGTGAAGCAGAGAGTGGAGACATCCCTAAGACTCTGACTCAAATGTTCACACACTTCCTGATCTTTCAGATCAAACACAAGGACCAAAAGTACCATCAGAAATGTGACCCTGATCCTCAGCAGACCAGAGAGAGTATCATGGCACTGGGAAAACTGGCTTTCCAGCAGCTGGAGAAAGGAAACCTGATCTTCTATGAGGAAGACCTGAGAGAGTGTGGCATTGATGTCAGAGATGTGTCAGTGTACTCAGGAGTGTGTACCCAGATCTTCAGAGAGGAGTTTGGTCTTCACCTGGGGAAGGTGTTCAGCTTCATACATCTGAGTGTTCAGGAGTTTGTGGCTGCTTTATATGTATTTCTGTATTTTATCTCAAAAAAGAGAAATGTGTTAGTGAAGCAAGATCTTAAAAGTTTCATCAGGAAGTTAAACATGTGTGATCTCCTCAGGAGTTCAGTGGACCAGGCCTTACAGAGTGAGAATGGACACCTGGACCTGTTCCTCCGCTTCCTTCTGGGTCTCTCACTGGAGAACAATCAAACTCTTTTACGAGACTTAATGCCACAGACAGGAAGCAGATCTCACAGCAAACAGGAAACAGTGAAGTACATCAAGGAGAAGATCAGGGAGAATCCATCTCCAGAGAAATCCATCAATCTGTTCCACTGTCTGAATGAACTGAATGATCATTCTCTAGAGCAGGAAGTACAAACTTACTTGAACAGAGGAGGTAACAGACGTCTCAGTAGAACCAGTCTCTCTCCTGCTCAGTGGTCAGCTCTGGCGTTTGTGTTACTGACCTCAGAACAGGAGCTGGATGTGTTTAATTTGAGTGAATATGATCGATCACATGAATGTCTTCTGAGGCTGCTGCCAGTGGTCAAAGCCTCTAGAAGAGCTGTGTGAGTATTTTTATTTATAACTGTATTACTGCATGGTTTATTATTTTAATGTAACACTGAACTGCACTGTTTGGGTTAATGTTAGTTAATAGTTCCTCTAATCATCTTTAAACAAACCTCTGGTACTTTTACAGAAGATTGTTTCACTTTTTACGCTAACATGTTATATCTGAACTAAGGGCTGGGCCACATGGACAAAATCTTATAACATCATATGAGTCATTTTATAGGTTTTATATATGAATCAGGAAAAATTAAGTGTTCTCTAAAATTTATAAAAAAAAAAAAATCCACACAAAATAACTGCATGCATTTAAGAACTAAAGACATTTCTGAACTAAACACCAGTGAAAGACTTTTTCTTTTCTGTTTATTTTGAAAGTGACATTTAACAAAACTCTCACAGATGAGAAAAACATCAGACTGACAAAATGGGATCAATATGGAGAGAAAATATAAAAAGTAAATATTAAAACACTCTGATGTCCTTCAAGTATCTCTTTATGTTGAAGTTCCTCATCTGTTGTTGTGTGTGACACAGTGTTGTGGGGAGATTCACTCTGTCATGGCTTTTTTACTCAATTGTTCTTTCTAACAAAAATAAAACATAAATACTTTTTAAAAATTTAACCCAATATGAAGGAAAAACAAAAGTCTCCTTCAGTCTGCACTACTGCTTTACCAAGGTCTGAGCTCGTGGTAAATAAAACATCAATCATCATTTTGGACCTCGACACATTGGACAGACGAAGTGGGAAAATGTTCAGCTTTATCTTTCAATTCAATTCAATTCAAGTTTATTTGTATAGCGATTTTTACAATGGACATTGTCTCAAAGCAGCTTTACAGAACATAAACATAGAACAGAAGGTAAACATAAGGAATAATACAAAGAATTAATATAATAAAAATCCAAAATATATATAGTTCACAGTGTGTATGTATGTATGTGTGTATGTGTATTTATCCCCAATGAGCAAGTCTGAGGTGACTCAGGCAGCAGTGGCAAGGAAAAACTCCCTTAGATTGTAAAGGAAGAAACCTTGAGAGGAACCAGACTCAAAGGGGAACCTCATCCTCATATGGATGACACTGGGGGTGTGATTACAAATATACAGTCAGGCAAGTGTTGTATTGGTGTAGGGATCACATGGAGTTCAGATCTCCTCTTTAGTATCACAGAGTCCAACTGGAGCTGGTAGATCTGTAGATGTCTCAGGATTCTCACAGAGTCGCCCTCATCTCAGTGGAGGTCCAAAAACTTCATCGCACGGAAGACGATCGGAGCTGGTACAATGCCTGGGTGTCTCGGCATGGGTAGAAAAAGAGAAGAGCAGTGCAGAGGGATTAACATATCTGCTGTTCATAAAAATGTGTAAGTCTGATGTATTAGAGCACAATATTATGGGATGTATTATGTGTACACCTGACTAAAGAGATGAGTTTTTAATCTACATTTCAACTGGGAAAGTGTGTCTGAGCCCCGAACACTATCAGGAAGACTATTCCAGAGTTTGGGAGCTAAATAAGAAAATGCTCTACCACCTTTAGTAGACTTAGATATTCTGGGAACAAGCAGAAGTCCTGAGTTTTGTGAACTCAGAGAGCATGAAGGATTGTAACATGTTAGAAGACTAGTTAGATACATGGGAGCTAAACCATTAAGAGCCTTGTACGTAAGTAGCAGCAGTTTGTAATCAATTCTAAACTTAACAGGTAGCCAGTGTAGAGATGATAAAATTGGGGTTATATGGTCATACTTTCTTGTCCTAGTGAGAACTCTGGCAGCTGCATTTTGGACTAACTGTAGCCTATTTATTAAAGATGCAGGACAACCACCTAGTAATGCATTACAATAGTCCAGTCTAGAGGTCATGTGTCATGATTCAGCCCGGACTTTTGGCCATGTGCTGTTGTTGTTGTTGTCACGTGTCTGCCCCGCCTTCGTCTGCTCCTCCCTGTCACCACACCTGCTCCTCATTGTCATCATTGTCTTAATTGTATTTAAGTTAGCAGCGTTGCTGAATGCAGCGCGGATCATTAGTTGCATGTAGCCCTCGTCATGTCTAGTCTCTGTTAAATGTCGTCAGTTGTATTGTTTCATTTATCGTAATTTTTGTCTATGTCTTCTTTATTTATTAAACCCCCTTCATTTGAAGCTATCCTGCGTACGGGTCTGTCTCCTTCCATCCCGGTTGTGACATCATGAAAGCGTGAACTAGCTTCTCAGCATCAGATACAGACAGGATGTTTCTCAGTTTGGCAATATTTCTAAGGTGAAAGAAGGCTGTTTTTGTGGTTTGGGCGACATGATTTTCAAAAGACAAGTTACTGTCTAATAAACACCAGGTTTTTCACTGTTGAGCTACTAGTAACAGAACATCCCTCTAAATGGAAATTAAATTGTGAGAGTTTCTGTGTACTGGTTTTTGGACCTATAAGTAGTATTTCTGTCTTATCAGAGTTTAACAACAGAAAATTACAGCTCATCCAGTCTTTTATCTCTCTAAGGCACTGAGTTAATTTGGACAGTTTAGCTATTTCATCTGGTTTTGATGAGATATATAACTGTGTATCATCAGCATAACAATGGAAACTAATCCCATGTCTTCTAATGATGTTCCCTAATGGAAGCATGTATATCGATAAAAGCAGAGGTCCTAGAACTGATCCTTGAGGGACCCCATAATTAACTGGTAGTAAACTGGAGGGTTCACCATTTGATTCTACAAAATGGTATCGGTCAGACAGGTAGGATCTAAACCAACTTAAAGCTTGTCCATGAATACCTGTGTAATTTTGTCTTGGTCCGAAGCTAAGAACAGGTCATTTGTGACTTTCACAAGTGCAGTTTCTGTGCTATGGTGGGGCCTGAAACCTGACTGAAACTCTTCGAGGATATTGTTCTCCTTGAGATCCTCTCCTTGAGGATATTGAGCTCTTCTTAATATGTTAGAAACAAGCTAGGCAGCTAACTCAGATGAGTGATGAAGATTTTCTTTGTCTAACACTGACTTGTTTGTAGAGGATGGAGTTTAAATGTGACTTTTTATATGAAGACTTTTATTTTGATGGGGTTCTTTTTTCTTTGCTTATCAAGTGTACAAGCAGGTAAAAAGAGAGAGGATGAATAATGTGTCACAGGTGAGTGTAGTGTCGTGACCGCTGTTATTAAAAAGTCCTATAAAGTCCAAGTTTTGTTCTACTTGGAGCTCGACAAAGACACCAAACTGTTAATGACCGATCACATTCTTGTTCTTGGGTCGTGATTGTTGTTAATCTGTTGTGGTTGAATTATAGACACAGTTTTTTGTCTGGTTCACTGCATCAGAAGATGGTGGATGTGGTAAAAACAGACGGTGAACACAAAGACGGTTGCACGTGACGGTCGGTCAGGTTTATCACTGTTACTGTTGAAGAGACGTCAGGTTTCGATTCTTTACAAACTTTCTGTGGATTTTGGAGATTTTAAGCTGTGGACTGTGTTTGTATTTATAAGCAGCTGTAGTGAATCTATATTTTTGTTGTACAACATTAATAACAGACTGGTTTTGTTCTCTGTTCATCATTATGTACTGATAAAATATTACACATTAGTACACTACATTCTACCATGTCACTTATAGCCACCTGAAGCCCACCTACACAAATCCTTTAGTGTAACACACAGTAGTGTTGTGTTAGATTTTTACCTACAAGGTGGGTTGGATTTCCTGCTATGTGTATAGTCAGTGTTTTAGATTTAACAAACGAATCTGTCTGTATGTTGATCCATCTAAAGCTAATACTTGTGTATATACAGTGTCACTCATTTAAAGGTAAGAAGTTTGACTTTGTTTATTTCTGATGCTGTGTGCAATCGTGCTGATGTGACGTCACTCTGTAAACAGGGAAGGAGCTCAGATTTGAGAAGAAAACCCCACGTTCACTTCTCAGTTGTGGAGGCATGAAAGACATGATCCCATTTACTCTGTGGAGAAAGAAGGGTTCACTAAGTTGTGTTGAAACAGTAACAGTGACATCTGTAGTAAACAGTACAATGTTCTTTCTAATATCCTTTATTTACATTGTTTATGATCGATGAGAGATACATATACAGTACACATCTATATTTTATAAAAAATACAAATCATGATCAAGAATCATTTATAAGGTTAAAAAATTTAATCTTTCTCTTTCGTTTGGACGTGTTTGGACGTATGTGAACACTCCACCTGTACTCAGGTCCACACCAAACACCTGAACCAGTGTGTGTGTAAAATCAGAGGTCTGGAGGTAATCTTCACTTATGAGTAAGGGGCATCTTGTGCAGGATCTTCTTGCAAATCGCAAGATTGATTTTCTCTTTTTAACCGAAACATGGCAGCAACAAAATGACTTTATTGCACTCAATGACGCCATTCCGCCAGGGTTTGTTTACATGTCTCAACCACGTGATTCTGGTCGAGGAGGCGGTCTGGCGATAATCTACCGTGAGAAGTGGAGACTGATGTCTTTGAATGTTTCTGCCTCCCACTCATTTGAGGCTGCTGTTTGTCAGCTCTCTGGATCTACTCCAACTATTATCAGTACTGTATATCGACCACCAAAGTTCAACAAGGATTTTATCCCTGACTTTGCTGCTTTTTTGAATCAAATAACTACACTCTCACCAAATATAATTCTTGTGGGGGATTTCAATATTCACATAGATGATGTTCACAACAATCTTACTAAAGAATTTACATCTTGTCTGGATAGCTTCGGACTGCAGCAGCATGTGAATTTTCCCACGCATTCTAAAGGACATACTTTGGATTTAATCTGTTGTTCATGTGTCTCTCCAGACAACCTTAATGCAGACTTTTTCCATGTACTGATGATCTGTTACTGTCTTTTAATGTTAATCTTCCACTTTTCAAATCGAAATCTGTACGCATGATATTTCGAAAAATCACGGACATTAATTTGACAGCTTGTCTTTAAGCATTGCTAGTCTTCCTAGGGCTGACAGCTGTTCCACTCCAGATAACTTAATATAATAAATATAATAATAGTCTCCATAATTTGCTTAATATTTTTGCCCCACTTAAGACTAGGACTGTTTCGTTTGCTGTTACTGCACCCTTTTACTGCACTGTACGGTTCACTCATTTTCTCAGGCAATTAAAAGCAAAAGGAAGACGGCTTGAGAGACTTTTTAGAAGAATTGGCCTTACTGTGCACAAGGAAATGTATTCAGAACATAAAAAGAAACTATTGCCAAAGCTAAATCTACATACTATTCTGGCTTAATTGGTTCTAATGAAGGGAATTTCAAGGGTTCTTTTTTCTTTATTGAAAAATTTTACAACACCCCCGACTCACTTCCCTCTCATTTGTATTCATCTGATTTTTGCAATACTTTAGCATCATTCTTTACTTCAAAAATTGTTCAAAAAAAACTTATGGCCACTCCTGTTTCTACTCCATGTGTCTCAGTTTTACCTGTTCCTACACAACTGCTCTCTGAGTTTATTCTACCCTCAATTGATGACATCTTAAAACTTATTCATCAATCTAAATC
>NC_083460.1:43466662-43524162 GCF_030014155.1 Tachysurus vachellii
ATCACACTGATTACACAAATACACATCCATGTGTTACAGATGTTTAGAGATTATTTTTACCTCTTTAATTGGATCTCAAATTTGTTTCTCCACAGATGATTGACTCACAGTTGTGATCTTGATTTATTTCTTTTCCTTTAAAAGTGTCTTCTTTTTAAACCCTTTTCACCAAACACTTTTAAAATCTTTATTAAAATCCCTTTAAACAAATATAAACATCACTCCCTAATCCAGCTATTCCTGAACTCCTTTTGTGTAGTTGATCTATTTTTCTTTCAATTTCTTCTTTCTTAATTTCCTCATGACATTTTATATCTTGGTTGCATCTTGTTTTTATTTAATTTAACTTTATGTTCCTGTCTCCACCACACATATTGCTTTATTTATTGCAATTATTTCTCTAAATTAAAGGGGTGGTAAAACACGATTTCACTTTTCTAACTTTAGCTAGTCTGTAATGTTCCTGTTTGAGCATAAACAACATCTGCAAAGTTACAACGTTCAAAGTTTTAAGCAAAGGGAGATATTTGCTTTTAAAGAAATCCATTTCTAAGGACTACAGCAAACGGCCGGTATGGACTACACGACATTCCTCCAGGGTTGCTGACGTCACTAAGCCCAATATTTACATAAACCCCTCCTCCGTGAATATTAAATAAGACTACTGGTAAAGGTAAGGGGTGTGACGTTTCCGAAAAACGTGTACTAGGCGGTTAGCGAATCACAACACACTGGGCCAGCTAACCAAACTAAGCCCATTGCTATTTTTGAGGGACTGGCTTCATAGAACCCGGAAACCATCAGACCGTTTTACAAGGAGGGACAGAGCAATTTTTTAAAAAACGAAGCATGAACACATGTTACAGTGCACCCCACAAACACAATCAAGCCTTCGAAAAAACGTGTTTTACCACCCCTTTAAAAAAATACTTTTACTTTGATCCTCCGATATTTTGTTATTTCTGGTTTCTTTCTTTCTTTCTTTCTTTCTTTCTTTCTTTCTCTTTCTCCCATTCTACAATATTTAATTAAAAATGCTAAATTATAAATCTAACATTATCTTCCTCATTCATTTCATTTCCTTTTTCTTTTTCTATAATTTCTCTAATCTTAAAATCATAGTGTTTTTTCTGTAAACTTTCTGTATTTAGAATCCATACACTTTGTCCCCTTTCTACATTATTCCAGTCTTAAAAAATAAAAACTCATGATACTCAAACTTGTTTCCTTATATCTGATTTTGTCTGTAAAGTTTTCTACATTTCTTGTACATAAAATAAAGTCAATCGTTGTCCTGTAAGTTTTTCACTATATCTCTTCTTTTCTTCCTACATTTCTCTCTCTCCACACGTCTATCAGGTTGTTTTCACTCATTAGATCCTTTAGTTCTTTTCTCTCTGTATCTGATTTAATAACCATCCCATCTGCCATATTTTACTGAAAACAGTCACTGCAAGTCCCATCATTATTATTTCTTTATGCTTCTTTAAAATTCTTTTTCAGGGATTAAATAATTCTTTCTAGGGGCTTAGTGGTTAGCACGTTCGCCTCACACCTCCAGGGTTGGGGGTTCGATTCCCGCCTCCGCCTTGTGTGTGTGGAGTTTGCATGTTCTCCCCGTGCCTCGGGGGTTTCCTCCGGGTACTCCGGTTTCCTCCCCCGGTCCAAAGACATGCATGGTAGGTTGATTGGCATCTCTGGAAAATTGTCCGTAGTGTGTGATTGTGTGAGTGAATGAGAGTGTGTGTGTGTGTGTGCCCTGTGATGGGTTGGCACTCCGTCCAGGGTGTATCCTGCCTTGATGCCCGATGACGCCTGAGATAGGCACAGGCTCCCCGTGACCCGAGGTAGTTCGGATAAGCGGTAGAAGATGAATGAATGAATAATTCTTTCTTTTCTTTTTTATCTGTTGGGTCATGTACATTTACTAAACTGACAAAAAAGGAGAGCTAAAACTTCACTGTGTAGAGGCAAATTCTAGTATTTCAGTGCTCTTATTTGTACCCCAGGTGTGTGTGTGTGTGTTCATGCATCCTCTCTGGTTACTGAAGATGTCTCCCTTTGAGTTATCACCTCAGCAAGGCCACATTCCATCTTCATATCTTATCGAGCACCTGCACACACACACACACACACACACACACACACACCCCTAAAGTTCCCATCTTTCTAGCATGTACAAATGTAACAGTTAGAATAAGGGCTTCTTGTTCTTTCTCCCTAGTCTTTCACACAGAATTTACTGTAAAAGCACATAACAATTATATAAAAACACTCATGATATTTAACATTTCCTCTACACCAGCCTCTAGACTGCTTTAAGCTGCTGTCAGGTAGTTTTCAAAAAAAAAAGAAAAAACAAAACTAATAAAAACAAACTAAAATGGAGGAAAGCTTCACTCTCCTGACTGCTGACACTGTCAGTTTTTTCACAAAGGAGAGAGGTGCAAACTTTGTACCTTTTGCAGGAACTATAGCAGGAAATGAAGTCGCTTTCATGTTGCTACAAATCACATCGGCAACTAGTTTAAACACAATATGGCCAAATATTTGTGGCCACCTGACCATCAAACTTATAAGTGATTTTTAAATATTCAGTTTCAAATAAATTCCCTCTTTGGTTTTTTAATAACCTTCACTTTAGGTAACCTTTAGTTTAGGGACGAACCGGATACGGATCTGATATTAAAGTGACCGTAAAAATTTACTGTTATTTGATAAATATTGCAAAAGCAAATGCGGCTATACTGAATATCAGAATATGAGAAAAGCTGTGTTTTGGCCGTGGCTAATCATTGCCCAATTGTGACTGCAATGTTGCTTTTAGGCAATGATTCTATAAACAAGAAATTATTATGAGTTATTATTAATATGAGTGGATATATGAGTGACATTTAAAACACAATCTGTCCAAATGTCCTGTTTATTTTTTATAGATCCTGAAAAAGCCACATTAACTTTATGGTGCTTTAATGTTAACTTTGCTGTGGCAATGGTGTTGAACTAGGATGTGGAATTTGACTTAATATTAAAGGTAACACTGCTCGACAAATTTTGGGAAATGATCAAATTCAGAGATAAAATGCTAACTGTAATATGATGAACATGATGCCTTGTAAATTCTCGACAAAGTATGGTAGAAGGATGAAAATGGTACCATATGAAAGTTTATACATTTCTACTCACTTTGTTATTACCTAACTGTAATTTATTGGTCTTTTATTGCAGTGTACATTTGTCTTGGCCATAGCTACACATCAGTCAGGGACATTTGGTAACATTTCCAAGGAACATTTGCGTGATATTTTCCCTCAGAAACCAAGATGCCTTGAAACTGTGTAAACAATGCAGATAACTTCTACTACATGTGTGAGGAGGTTATATTTGCACCTCACATGTGAAGTATGAAAGTAAAAAAGCCATCATACCAACTATATAGTGAAAATTAGGTGACCAAGACAAGAGCTGGGACCCTCATTATTGTTGTAACTGATCTGAATCTGATCTGAACTGATCTGAAAGAAAAAGTCCATGTCTTTTGCAGTCCCAATGGTGTGGAGCAGTGAGTGATGAGCATGGGGAGAGATTCCACCAGGATATCACAAGCATGGAGAAAAGATACCAAGGGAAATGGAGTCTGTCCCTGCTTGTTAATTACTGCAGGAATCTCTGCAGGGATGATCCTACTTCAGTTCACAATAGACTAGTCAAAAACCATGGAACCTTGTCGTTTATTCTGCTTGTGTGCCGAGGACCTTGTGTTTGTGTGCTGAAGTTGAATGTTAAAAAAACAACACAGATTTATACATGACGCTTGTACACACACACACACAACAAAAAATAATACAATAAATGTCTCCTTTTTGTGTCATTTGCCCTCAAGTTTAAACCTCTCTTGCCCCATGTGTGTGTTTTAGGAGGGTGAGAGCAAGAGGCTCACAGAATCCTCCAAGAAGAGAAGGAGGAGATGATGAAGACTCTGGCACATGAAGAGGAGTTACATTTCTTCTCAAAAATACATGACTACTTTTGTGAACCCTGTGTGTGTGTGTATGTGTGTGCATGTGTGTATATGTGTGTGTGCATGTGTGTGTATATGTATGTATGTGTGTGCGCACATGTATGTATGTGTGCACGTGTATGTACTTGTTTCCTCCTATTTTTAAGCTACTCTTGAGTGTGAACATGTGAAAGCATCTGAGTTTGAACCACACGTGTGTTTTAGGGGTATGAGCGAGAGCAGGAGGCTCACAGTATCCTCCAGGCTGAGAACAGTGAGTCCATCACTCACCTGGAGGAAGAACAATGAGAGGAAGAAGACTCTGATTGACCAGAAGGAGTTACTAAAGGTAAACATTTCTTCTCACTAAACTACGACTGCTATACCTGCTTGTTTCTTCATGTTTTAGGAACATTTTGTCCTGTTCAGATTTTAGACTGTTCTCCTGAGTAATGAATCAGTATTTAAAAGTGTGTAAATGTGTGTTGTTCCCTCAGGTCAATCTGGCTGAAGGTGAGGAGAAACAGCAGAACCATCAGGAGATCATCACTCAACTGGAGGAGGAGAACAAGATGAAGACAGTCACCAGGAGGAGTTACTGAAGGTAAACATTTCGTCTCAGGAATCGGAGTGAGAACTTGTTGCATCACATGAACATGGTGTTGTACACGTGACAGATGTTGACAGGGACGTGTTAAAGTCAGGTGTATAAGTGTCTAACACACAGTGCAATGTTTCTTCAGGCTGGAACTACAATTTCGAAGAGATTCACAATTTAACTCCAACTTTTTAAAATATTTTTATTAATTTGAATTTTTAATAGTTAAAACAAACAGAATTAAACAATTAACATATTAACAATTAACAACTCAAAGCTCAAAACGTAACACAACATAAACGGAAAATAAACATAAACGGAACACAACTCAAAACCAAAAGGGAACATAACTCAAAACCTTGTTGAATCACATACACAGAACAATAAACTTAAAATAATTTAAAAAAAAACAGAACAATACTTAAAATATACAACAAATAAAAAAACCTAACTAAATAATAAACAGTGAGAGGTAAACATTTATTTTTTTATTTAAAAAAGAACTAAACAACAACATAATAAAATTAACAATAACAAAAAAAAACACTAAAAATAAGGACAGCAATTCCCAAAAAGAAAAAACTTTGATTTCGGAAAATTCAATTTTCTACGTCCAGGTCTTTGCATGCTGATAGGGGATAAGAAAGAAGAAAGAAAGAAAGTCCATAAATCAGATGTTCCTTCTGAAAACATTAACAGCCAGAACATATCTGGAAACCTTGTATGTTGCTATATATAAACCTTTATGGCTGAAAAAACAATAATGCGGCAATACTCACCCATGAACAAAATTAGAGCCATCAAACAACTCCGCAGTAATGGCAAAGGTGTTTTATCTGATAAAACTGCCTCAGGTATGTTTCCTAACATCGAAGACACCAACAACAGAACCTCAGCAGATGTTCTGTATGTCTGGTGTCTATTCATGTTGATCGGCTGCGAGAGAGAAACACCACATGACCACATTAGTATGACCTACAAAAAGAATAACAAAACAATTAAAAATAACAAAAAAATTTTTTTATCGTAAATGTATTATTTTTTTTTTATTGTTTGCAGCAACCATGTCTGTGTCCTTAAAGGAACTGTCAGATGGTCAATGTGCCATATGATCAGGCAAGGGCCCTAATAGATAGTGAGAGCTCTGATGGTAGTGAGAGCTCTGAGGGACAGAGTGTAGAGAGAGAGGACACCGTGGTGCAGGACACAGCGGTGCAGGACACAGCGGTGCAGGACACAGCGGTGCAGGACACAGCGGTGCATGCTGGTAGAGTGAATTTCTGAGATATCTTTATGATTTTACATGCCAAAATGTATAAGTTTTATGCAGATGGATTTCACAACAATAGACTTTTGTTTAAAATTAAATTCACACACTAACTGTACCATGTGTTTGAAAAGATTTCTCTGGTGGTCTGGAAGGAGAGGAGGCCTCGCTGCTGGCTGCAGAGCAGGAGCAGTTTGACACAGGTAGGTTAGATGCTTTTCTACAATTTGGATGAGATCCTTCAACGGTAACACTTTATAATAATGTTCAGTTATAAGTCACATAATTCTAAATTATTAGTAACTGATGAACTAATCATTTACCAAATGACTTCATAAATGATTAATAAGTGGTACGCTATACTGTATAGATCAGTGATGAATAGTTTACATTTTTGATTAGGAGCTGCAGAAAGCTTTGTGAATAATTTATAATTTGTTAGCATGTCACTTGTTAATTATTTATAAATGTATAGTCACATTTTGTAAATTATTAGTTCATCATTAATTAATAACTTATAAGTAACTTATAAGTGAAAGTTATTATAAAGTGTTAGCTAGTCCTCACTGTTGACAGTTTATAAAGATGTAACTCATTCATGCACGTTTGGTTTGTGTGTGTATTTTGAAGTTTGCCATGGTGGAAGTGAAGAGGACCTGGATGCAGAGAATTTGTGCTCAGACGCTGAGGAAGATGCACCTCCAAGGAAAAGACTGAGAGCTGAAAACACCTGGAAGAAAGTAATCAACAAGAAAAGAAGAATGGTTGGGAAGTCATACACTGGAAAACAGAAGCAGAAGGAAATACTGAGGGAGCCACGGGCTATTGGGCCTAGATGTTCATCAGCAGCATGTGCCAAGTCAGCTAAACATTACCGCAGTGCAATCAGCGAGCCTGAGAGGAAGAGCATTTTCAATTACTTTTGGCAACATATGACTTGGGAGGAGAAGAGGATGGATGTGCATGGTCTAATTGATGTGGTCCCTGTGCAAAGGAGAAGGGGGGCTGAAAATTCCCAAAGATCAAATTCCCTGATGTTTTTTTTACGGGTCAGCGGGCAGAGAAGACGCGTCTGCAAAAATATGTTTTTGTCTACCCTAGGAAAAGGCGAGTGGTCTGCCCTAAACTGGGCAAAGGAGGGAGACACGCAAGCAGACACTGAGGGACAAACACACAGCGAAGCACGTCGTTCAGTGGCAGGCCATGAATTCATCTGCAGCTTTTTGCAGGACCTGCCAAAGGTAGATCCTGTACTACTGTAGATCCACAACATCTAAACAGTATCTGGAACCTGTGTTTCAGTCGATGGCTGATCTGTATGCAGTGTATTGTCACACTGCAGCAGAGAAAAATGCAACACCTTTGTCAAGGCAAGTGTTCACAGATGAGTTCAAGCGTCTCAACCTAGACATTTACCACCCAAAAAAGGACCAGTGTAACAGATCGTGGTTAACAGTGTCGAAAGCGGCGCTAAGATCCGGGAGGATCAGAATAGAAAGAGAACCAGAATCTGAGGCTAATAACAGATCATTGGTGACCTTGACCAAGGCTGTCTCAGTACCATGAGATTTTCTAAATCCAGACTGAAGGGGTTCGAAAAGATTATTTACTGTGAGATGACAAGATGTTCCGGTATTTTGGCAAGAAACGGTAGATTTGAAAGAGGACGATAACTGTTTAAGTTGTCCAAGTCGCAGTTATGTTTTTTTAGGACAGGTGTTACAGCAGCAGTTTTCAATGCTGCTGACACAACACCAGTCTGCAGGGAATCATTGACAATACTGAGAACAGCAGGGCACAATGAATACAAACAGGATTTAAACAAGCTTGTAGGGAGGGGATCAAGTAAGCAAGTGGTAACTTTCATACGTGATTCCTCCCTAGTGAGCAGCTCAGTGTCCATTTGTGTGAAAAGGTAGAGAAGGATGTGCCAGAGAAACTAGGTGAGCAAAATGTGGAGGATGGAACAGGTACAGCATGAATAAGTTTGTTAACATTGTAAACACAAAAAAAAAAGAAAAGAAAAAAAAAGGTACATTTTTTTTCATTTCATTCATTACTGAGAAATGTTTTATGAGCAGAATTGATCATATTAACACCTTATTAAATGTTTTATCATACAAGATCACAGCACAGCACTTTATCTAATAATACAGTGGTGTGGGACGGACTTATGTGGTTTAATTAGTTAATCCGGAATGGAGGAGAGCTGAGACTGAAACACAGTGATGGGGAACACATATCAGACATTGAGTTTACAATGGTGAGGAAAAAGATGGATCAGGCTGAATAACACTCACCAGGTGTGGTGGTGGGGGGCGAATGGGGCATGAGATGATGGTATGCCCCGATGCTCCACAGTATAGACACAATCCTAGAGTAAGTCTTCCATGACGCTCTGACAGTGAGAGGCCAGTAGGATCCACCTGCATGGGTTCTGGTTCTGGAAGAGCGGACTCTGGTCGGCTGAAAGAAAAGGGTAGAGAATTATCCATAGATAACAGGGGCGCTTCTAGGGTTTCATCTTTAGTCCTCAGTGACAATTTAAAACAAGAAGAGTTTTATATTATATATTATATGACTACATAGTAAGCCAAAAGTTATGCTATTGTTTAAAATGACAAAAGTGGACACCAAAATTTTATGCATGATGTAATGATGCCAGTCTTGAATCAAATCAGTTCATGTGTGTGTGCTTTCTCTACAAACAGTGTGTCCAATGAATGCAGTCATTAATAAACTAATATTCACAAAGACCAAATCAATAAATGTTATTTTTATTTAGTATTGAATGGATTGTTTGCATTAATATTTAGTTTGTGGTAATAAGAAGTGACATTTGACTGGTATAAGTGATTTATTTTAAATGTCACCACAGTACTGTATATACACTACAGCCACACACACATCTGTGTACATTAAGTTCACTACTATAGCAGAAACATGCAGTAGTAGTACAACTTTTTATTACTGTACCTCCAACAAACTTTTACTTGTGGGATGATATAAAATACATCCTCACAATAAATACATCTTTAAAACAATGTCTCTAATTAAATAATGAGAACTACTAGGGTGGGCTTATAGTAATACGTTCTCATTTGAAAAACATGCTTTTGTGGGAGAAACAGACACAAAACACAACCTTGTAAACAATTTGTAAAATTTATAACAACATTTATCACATTTATAAAACACCTTCTATAACCGTCTTTGTGGCTTTCGGCCGATTAACGTTCTAGATAAACGCCTCCAGCTCTGACTGACTCTGTGCTTCTCAGGTCAGATAAAGCAGACAGCTGATGACACACTTTTGAACGCAGCACGTAAAAGATTCGCTCATGGATCAAACTGATAAATCATTTTCTTTCCCATCAACGACACGTCCTGCATTTTAACGTCATTTTTATTTTTGAAAGTAAAAATTATACTTCTAGTTTTAGGGTGGCTGAGATCACACAGGGGGCTGGAGCCATTTATAATTTTATAATATTTATAAGATTTTTTTTGCCATGAAAACAGCTTTGATTGCTGACATGGTATTAAATAAAATAATCTGAATCTTTGTAGATTCCCAAGTGATAAACAGAGACGTCAGCATTATATTGTGAAAAAGTAGATTATCTTCATACCAAAACCTTAAATGTTCTCTGGACTCAATGATAAATACATGTCTGACTGTTGGAACGAACCAAAAAAAACTAGAAAATGACATTCATGACGATTTATGGTGATTTTATTTCCCTTTGCCTACATTGACGCTGATGCATTAAAGAGGAGGGGGTCCCCGGTCCAAGATGGCGGCTCTATTGACGCATTCGGTCCAATGAACTGCCGTAGCCAAGGCGACATCTAGCCACATGCTAACAGTAGCGCAAGTGTTCATGGGATATGTAGTTTTCACACAGTGTAGATATCTATGGCTGCTTACCGAACATTAGCCACATGCTAACAGTAGCACAAGTGTTGATGGGATATGTAGTTTTCACACAGTGTAGATATCTATGGCTGCTTACCGAACATTAGCCACATGCTAACAGTAGCACAAGTGTTGATGGGATATGTAGTTTTCACACAGTGTAGATATCTATGGCTGCTTACCGAACATTAGCCACATGCTAACAGTAGCGCAAGTGTTCATGGGATATGTAGTTTTCACACAGTGTAGATATCTATGCACCCTTACGAGCTGAAATAAAACAATAAACAAATCACCTGAACGGCTTCCCAGGCGGCTGGAACACGAAATTCCCTCCTCTGAAGCTGTACATCTTTCTGTAGTCCCTCCTCTACCGAACAGCAGCACGATCCTTTATCGCCATAGCAACGATACTCCAAAGCACGTCCGAGGTAAGTCCCAACTGGTCCATGAATTCCTCCCAGTCACATCGTTAACTAAACTAAAGTGTAGGAAAGCAGTCAGATAGTCACGAGAATTAGCGTAGCTTCGGCTGCTCTGTGCAGCAGACTCAGAAGAAACAAGTCGTAAACTTTACTCTTGTACACATTATATACACAAATAAAAGTAGTAATAACACTCGGTCAGCCAAATACAGACGCTTTAACACACTTTGTCAGTGGTTATTTACTCTATATATTAGCCTTAAAACTCGCAGGAGACAAACAACAAACCTCTCACACCGATCTGCAGTTCTAAACTCCACCCCTTCATCCAATCAGAATTCTCAGTATACCTGCAGAGGCGGGAATAAGAAGGACAAGGGCCAATCACAAAGAAATGAACTAACCTGCTGGGCAAAGCCACGTTTTTAGACAGTGTATTACTAACAAACTCTTAAAGGGGACGTGCACAATTATTTTATCACTAGACACAGACACAGTTATGATATTATATGAACCACAAACAATCATAAATGCCCCATTACATGAAAATAAAAGAAATGATACTTAATATAACCCTAGCTGGGCTACACTAATGTTTCAGCAGAATAAAGTGATTCAATAAAGGGTTTTAGCAGCACAAAGTGATTCTAATTAAAAAGATACCGAGGGAAATGGAGTCTTAAATTAAAGAACATTAAATATATGCATTAGAAATATTAATAAATAAATAATTAAAGACAAATATATAGATTTAGAAATAAATAAAATATTTTCATTTGAAAAACATTTAAGCATCTGATGTACATGTGAACTAAGGGACACACACACAGACATATATATACATATACATATACATATACACACACACACACACACACACACACACACACTTACACATATACATACACACATACATACACACACATACACACACACACGCATACACATACACACACATACATACACACACATACATACACACACACACATACATATACACACACACACACACACACACAATAATAATAATACACTAAACATCTCCTTTTTGTGTCATTTGCCCTCAAGTTTAAACCTCTCTTGCCCCATGTGTGTGTTTTAGGAGGTTGAGAGCGAGAGGCTCACAGAATCCTCCAAGAAGAGGAGGAGATGATGAAGACTCTGGCACATGAAGAGGAGTTACAACATTTCTTCTCAAAAATACATGACTACTTTTGTGAACCCTGTGTGTGTGTGTGTGTGTGTGTGTGTGTGTGTGTGTGTGTGTGTGTGTGGAGTTTGCATGTTCTACCAGTACCTCAGGGTTTCCTCTGGGTTCTCTGGTTTCCTCCCCAGTCCAAAGACATGTGTTAAAGGCTGATAGGCATCTTTTAAACTGTATGTAAATTGGTGTGTGTGTGTGTGTGTGTGTGTGTGTGTGTGTGTGTAAAATTGCAATTAAATATGTTTGATATTTATTTTCTGTCATATATCAGATCTGCTTTAATCACCGTGTCTGAAGTTCAAGTTCCTCGCATAGTCCAGGAGAACTTTCAGGACAATGCAGGTCTGACAGCTTCATTTTTGAAGATTGTTAAATAAAAACATGTCTTTAAATCTATAAATTAGCAACCAGCCATTAAAAAAAACACAATATACATGAAATTTGAAATGTGCCTACAAACAACTTGATTTTTATGATAATAATCTGTTTTGTTTATTCTATGTATAAAAGGCTGTGGGGAACTTGTTTCTGTCGGTGAGCCTCAGACCCATCAGAAGGCCAACAGCATCACAGGAAAATACGGAATGTGGTTCCAGGACCCAGAGTCTCTAGGAGCTCCGTATGGGCCAGACATGGTGTTGGGCATCGACACTGTGAGCAGTGAAGTACGAGAACTGTACGCCTATGAAAACATGGAGCAGCTCGCCCGTGGCTACCCCACCAAGGTCCTGCTTTTTTCCTGTACCACGGATAGCTTTACTACAGATGCACACAGAGCCCCAAGCTGCTACGTTATGACCTTGCCGCTGAGAACATCGTGGCCTGGAGAGAGCTGCCACACCCAGGATTCCAGCTTTCCAGTGCTTTTTTTTCACCCCAAGAAGGGCAAAAAGCCGGTGACCCCCAAGGCAGCCAACAGCCCCAAGAGGGCCAAAAAGCCGGTGACCCCCAAGAAGGCAGCCAACAGCCCCAAGAGGGCCAAAAAGCCGGTGACCCCCAAGAAGGCAGCCAACAGCCCCAAGAGGGCCAAAAAGCTGGTGACCCCCAAGAAGGTAAAGGCTGTAAAGCCCAAGATCTCAAAGCGGCGAAGGCCAAAAAGGCTCCCAAGAAGAAGTAAAGTTGTTTCTTACGTTTTTTACTCCTCAAACGGCTCTTTTAAGACCCACCCATATTTTCCCCTAAAGAGCTGTTTCCTATTCTGATAAACATGATAAACAAAATGATGACTTCATGATGACTTTAGTGGATTCTGTACTGAGTGTTTATGCAGCTACAGAGTTGTACATTCACCTTCATATAAACCTATGAACATCTAGGGAGAACTGGACAGTTTACAGGGAGTGCAGAATTATTAGGGAAGTTGTATTTTTGAGGATTAATTTTATTATTGAACAACAACCATGTTCTCAATGAACCCAAAAAAACTCATTAATAGCAAAGCTGAATATTTTTGGAAGTAGTTTTTAGTTTGTTTGTAGTTTTAGCTATTTTAGGAGGATATCTGTGTGTGCAGGTGACTATTACTGTGCATAATTATTAGGCAACTTAACAAAAAACAAATATATACCCATTTCAATTATTTATTTTCACCAGTGAAACCAATATTACATCTCAACATTCACTAATATACATTTCTGACATTCAAAAACAAAACAAAAACAAATCAGTGACCAATATAGCCACCTTTCTTTGCAAGGACACTCAAAAGCCTGCCATCCATGGATTCTGTCAGTGTTTTGATCTGTTCGCCGTCAACATTGCATGCAGCAGCAACCACAGCCTCCCAGACACTCTTCAGAGAGGTGTACTGTTTTCCCTCCTTGTAAATCTCACATTTGATGATGGACCACAGGTTCTCTATGGGGTTCAGATCAGGTGAACAAGGAGGCCATGTCATTAGTTTTTCTTCTTTTAGACCCTTTCTTGCCAGCCACGCTGTGGAGTACTTGGACGCGTGTGATGGAGCATTGTCCTGCATGAAAATCATGTTTTTCTTGAAGGATGCAGACTTCTTCCTGTACCACTGCTTGAAGAAGGTGTCTTCCAGAAACTGGCAGTAGGACTGGGAGTTGAGCTTGACCCCATCCTCAACCCGAAAAGGCCCCACAAGCTCATCTTTGATGATACCAGCCCAAACCAGTACTCCACCTCCACCTTGCTGGCGTCTCAGTCGGACTGGAGCTCTCTGCCCTTTACCGATCCAGCCACGAGCCCATCCATCTGGCCCATCAAGACTCACTCTCATTTCATCAGTCCATAAAACCTTAGAAAAAATCAGTCTTCAGATATTTCTTGGCCCAGTCTTGACGTTTCAGCTTGTGTGTCTTGTTCAGTGGTGGTCGTTTTTCAGCCTTTCTTACCTTGGCCATGTCTCTGAGTATTGCACACCTTGTGCTTTTGGGCACTCCAGTGATGTTGCAGCTCTGAAATATGGCAAAACTGGTGGCAAGTGGCATCTTGGCAGCTGCACGCTTGACTTTTCTCAGTTCATGGGCAGTTATTTTGCGCCTTGGTTTTTCCACACGCTTCTTGCGACCCTGTTGACTATTTTGAATGAAACGCTTGATTGTTCAATGATCACGCTTCAGAAGCTTGGCAATTTTAAGAGTGCTGCATCCCTCTGCAAGATATCTCACTATTTTTGACTTTTCGGAGCCTGTCAAGTCCTTCTTTTGACCCATTTTGCCAAAGGAAAGGAAGTTGCCTAATAATTATGCACACCTGATATAGGGTGTAGATGTCATTAGACCACACCCCTTCTCATTACAGAGATGCACATCACCTAATATGCTTAATTGGTTGTAGGCTTTCGAGCCTATACAGCTTGGAGTAAGACAACATGCATAAAGAGGATGATGTGGTCAAAATACTCATTTGCCTAATAATTCTGCACTCCCTGTACATTTTACATTCATGTGGATTTGTTTGTCTTCACTCTCACACACACACACACACACACACACAGTCTCACACACACACACACACACACACAGTGTCACACACACAGTGTCACACACACACACACACACACACACAGTGTCTCACACACACACACACAGTGTCTCACACACACACAAAGAGTGTCACACACACAGTGTCTCACACACACACACGCAGAGTGTCACACACACAGTGTCTCACACACACACACACACACACACACATATATATGCTAAATCATGCTTATAAAGATATGAGGTGTAATATAATGTTTGTGTGATTAACACACATGTAAATGTGAATCTGCTTTAGAGAAATGATTTACAGACAGAGAATACAGAGTGTTTGTGTTAGGAATATTGTGTTGAGGGATAAAAAGAGTAATTAAAAATAAATTCACATTTATTTGTATATCGCTTTTAACAATGGATATTTTCTAAAAGCAGCTTTACAGAACATCACCATAAAACTTAGTTATATAGAGATTAATATAAAGCAAAAACTCAAGGTTAATATTAGACTTCTATTTAAATGTGTTTGTATTTATTCCTAATGAGAAAGTCTGAGGTGACTGAAGTGACTGTGGTGAGGAAAAACCTCAGGTGATGATGTGTACCAGCTTCAGGTGATGATGTGTGCAGTGCTTCAGGTGATGATGTTTGCAATTTATGATGAATATGTTCCTCACAAGTCCAAATTCTGGTAGACTACTAGCATTTGCCATACACACTAGTAACTTCAGAGATAAATGGTGTTTAAGGCACCTTTTGCAGGTGATGACATTAGGCCTGATCAACCTGCTGTACTCACCTTTCCCTGCAAGTGTGAAAACATATTTTGTTACACAATGTTCTGGATAATTTGGTCTAATGTGTGTACAATCCCTGTAATAGCAAAATTTGTGAAGTTCAGGAGGGAGAATGTAACTGATGTAAAAAGTGAACTCATTGATTTGACCTGACCCTTGTCTATTTCCTGTATTATTATTGTTTTTTTATTTTTTATTTTAAGATTGGTTTATTAATGTTTTATATCTTCCTACTTTTTACAAAAGAATGGTTTAGTGAACTCCACAAAATTTTGTCCTTAATTAGTGTTCATAGAATATAACTTTAAAAGTAGTGGAACTTTTCTTTGGGAATTTGTTTGGGGAGGGAATGTTATCGGTGGGACACTCCTGTGGGGCTTCCTCTTGTGCATCATGCGGTCGCCTCAGTCTATGTCCCGGATGAGGCCGATGATGACGCAGGTGTTTTTCGCTCCTCCCCTCAATATAATCTTGTGGTAATATTTCTTCTCTGAAACGCATTTTTGACGCTAAGAGAATGTGATTAACATGATGACAGTTGATTGTGTTAGTTATGTTAAAACTGTATCGGTTAATGTGTTTTTTTAATTATTCAAAACGAGATGTCGTGTCGTGATCGTGATGCTAACTGTTTAGCATTATATGTACTAGTGTGGACCAGTGAGGGAGAAGCTGACGCCCCGTGTCTCAACTGTTTATTTCCTTTTCTTACAGGTATGTTGTTTAATGAGTTCTGTTTCAGAAAGAAAAGAGATTTAGCTCACTGATAATTGATGTATATTGAACAGAGTGTTATAGGAGAAATAATTGGATTAAACTTATGTTGTCTGTGAAGCACGTGGTGCGGCCTGCACGTGGTACGGTGCCGAATATATAGTGTCATTAAAATGTCATTAATTAAGCTCTTTACACCAACTTTTATTATAAATTAATTGCACTAGTATTAAGTGTTCCTTTTACAAAGTAAAATAGCGTTTTCTGTGATGGGTAGGTTTATGGGTAGAGTTAGTAGACCAGGGGTCACAACCTTAAACACTCACAGAGACATTTGGACTCGTTTCCTACAGAAAAAAAAACAGGGAGCCACAAAACCTTTTTGACCTCTAAAATGAAGAGAACAGCCGCATATATCGTTTTTTACCTTAATGGAAAGTATAGAAAAAACCGTAGTGTGTTGTATTTATGACCTCAATGAACTGTTACAGAGTAAACGACATTTTATTTCTGCAGGCAAACAAAAATATTTTGAACAGTTTGAACTAACCTTAACAAAAAAGACGCTGGGTTGAAGGTTACTTTCAAATAAAATGTTCAATGTCTAATTGAGTTCTCTTCGTATTCACAACAAGTTTTGAAGACAGGCAAGTGTGACATCTCCAACCCCCGCAACCCCAATTTTTTTATTGGTTGTTGTGTTAAATCTTATCCAGATAGTGCTATTTTCTGATTGGCTGTTGTGTAGCCTCTTTTTTTTGATTGGCTGATAAGTGTCAGGCTCGACTAAGAACGGAGACGCGCTTGGTTCCTGCCCGGTTCCATAGAGACAGCGGTGCGGACTGATACGTTTTGGGTGCTGCGGCTTATTAAATATATGATAAATAGTCAAAACGTTTTTCTGTGTGAGGAATACGATGTGTGGCGAGAGAACGTGACAAAAGACCGACATGCGTGACACTCACTCTCAATACGTGACACTTGACAGCCTGCATGACATCAAAATTTTAACTTGCCGGCTGCAGCAAACCAAAAATGCGTCTGATTCTGTGTCGGATTTCGCAAGTCGGCAGTTATGACGTATGTTTTGAGCTACAAAAAAATTAAACACGTTTATTTTAATGTTACAAGAGCATCATAATCTTAGAACTTAGAATTACATTTTTTAACAAACTAACAAACTAAAATAAAATAAATTTAAATGAAATATTTATTTTCCAAATCTACAGGGAGCCGCAGCAGAGGGATGAAAGAGCCACTTGCGGCTCCGGAGCCGCTGGTTGCCGACCCCTGGTGTAGGGGGAGAGAATATACAGTTTGTACAATATAAATAACATTACACCCATGTCCTCGTAAACAACATGCAATTTTAAAAAACACTGAATATGAATGCAATTAATGTCTAATAAAAGTTGGTTTAAAGCACTTAATGACACTTCCATTTTCCATGAATTTTGCTATATATCCTAATCATTAACACGTATTCATTACTTCCATTAGCTTTGTTTTTATTTTAAATTCATACATTGCTTAAATTATTACATCATTAGCTAACTGTGTGATGTACATTTCTGAAATTACAAAAATTGGACAGCTATCTGATAACAGATCACTAAATTGTAATGTTGACATACATTCTCTGTAAAGCTGCTGTGAAACAATATGTATTGTGAAAAGCGCTATACAAATAAATGAGTTGAACAGAATTAATCTATTTACTCCTATTAATTCCTTTTAGTATGAGCTAATTAAACTATAATAATTGCTAACTCACTAGTAATAATAACTAATAATTGCTCACACAGTGACCGTGAACTCTATTTATATATTAATATATGTATATTAATATTTTAACTTTAAACTAATAGTTTAGTAATGATTTAAGTACTTTATTCCTGTATACGTTTATTATAAAGTGTTACCCTAATTCCTCAGTGCATATCGATATAGATATCCTCTCGTGTTTATTTATTTATTTTTATTTTTGTAGTTGAACATGCCATCGCTGTGTTTACCGCCCTGCCACTGCTCTTCCCATCTGGCTCTGCAGCGCCCAAGAAACTGGTCCCAATCAGTGAGGCTTTTTTCCACGTTCTTACGGTGAGTTTAACTTCATGATAACTTAGCAGGTGCCTAAGATGCCTACACTCTCAATAAAATACTTGGTTAAAAACATGCTAATTGTGCTACTCAAAAATTGGCCATGCAAAATAAAAAAAAAATTAAAATAAAATAACCTCAACCCAGTCTTTGGGTAGAAAAAACTACCCATAATAACCAGTCTTTTAGAAGGGTGTAAATGCTGTTTATTTATGTTTTATACTGGATGCATATTTACCCATGAAGAGCCTCAAACCTGACACAGATGTTTCCTTTTCCCTCATTAACCCTTTCCACCCCACAACAAATGAAACACAAACATTACTTATTTTGCTTTGTGGCTGTGTTTGTAGTCTAAATTCTGTATTTATGTATTTAGTTTTCTAGCCCTCTGGGGATCCTGACACATACATCCACCGGTGTGTGCTTTCTAGTCCTGTCTTGCTGGTTGGAGAGGAAAACTGAGGGCACTGAGAAACTTGAGGGCAAATGACGTGTATGTGTGTGTGTATGTATGTGTGTATATATGTCTGTGTGTGTGTCCCTTAGTTCACATGTACATCAGATGCTTAAATGTTTTTCAAATGAAAATGTTTTATTTATTTTTAAATCTATAGATTTGTCTTTAATTATTTATTTATTAATATTTCTAATGCATATATTTAATGTTCTTTAATTTAAGACTCCATTTCCCTCTGTATCTTTTTAATTAGAATCACTTTGTGCTGCTAAAACCCTTTATTGAATCACTTTGTTCTGCTGAAACATTAGTGTACCCAGCTAGGGTTATATTAAGTATCATTTCTTTTATTTTCATGTAATGGGGCATTTATGATTGTTTGTGGTTCATATAATATCATAACTGTGTCTGTGTCTAGTGATAAAATAATTGTGCACGTCCCCTTTAAGAGTTTGTTAGTAATACACTGTCTAAAAACGTGGCTTTGCCCAGCAGGTTAGTTAATTTCTTTGTGATTGGCCCTTGTCCTTCTTATTCCCGCCTCTGCAGGTATACTGAGAATTCTGATTGGATGAAGGGGTGGAGTTTAGAACTGCAGATCGGTGTGAGAGGTTTGTTGTTTGTCTCCTGCGAGTTTTAAGGCTAATATATAGAGTAAATAACCACTGACAAAGTGTGTTAAAGCGTCTGTATTTGGCTGACCGAGTGTTATTACTACTTTTATTTGTGTATATAATGTGTACAAGAGTAAAGTTTACGACTTGTTTCTTCTGAGTCTGCTGCACAGAGCAGCCGAAGCTACGCTAATTCTCGTGACTATCTGACTGCTTTCCTACAGTTTAGTTTAGTTAACGATGTGACTGGGAGGAATTCATGGACCAGTTGGGACTTACCTCGGACGTGCTTTGGAGTATCGTTGCTATGGCGATAAAGGATCGTGCTGCTGTTCGGTAGAGGAGGGACTACAGAAAGATGTACAGCTTCAGAGGAGGGAATTTCGTGTTCCAGCCGCCTGGGAAGCCGTTCAGGTGATTTGTTTATTGTTTTATTTCAGCTCGTAAGGGTGCATAGATATCTACACTGTGTGAAAACTACATATCCCATCAACACTTGCGCTACTGTTAGCATGTGGCTAGATGTCGCCTTGGCTACGGCAGTTCATTGGACCGAATGCGTCAATAGAGCCGCCATCTTGGACCGGGGACCCCCTCCTCTTTAATGCATCAGCGTCAATGTAGGCAAAGGGAAATAAAATCACCATAAATCGTCATGAATGTCATTTTCTAGTTTTTTTTGGTTCGTTCCAACAGTCAGACATGTATTTATCATTGAGTCCAGAGAACATTTAAGGTTTTGGTATGAAGATAATCTACTTTTTCACAATATAATGCTGACGTCTCTGTTTATCACTTGGGAATCTACAAAGATTCAGATTATTTTATTTAATACCATGTCAGCAATCAAAGCTGTTTTCATGGCAAAAAAAATCTTATAAATATTATAAAATTGTAAATGGCTCCAGCCCCCTGTGTGATCTCAGCCACCCTAAAACTAGAAGTATAATTTTTACTTTCAAAAATAAAAATGACGTTAAAATGCAGGACGTGTCGTTGATGGGAAAGAAAATGATTTATCAGTTTGATCCATGAGCGAATCTTTTACGTGCTGCGTTCAAAAGTGTGTCATCAGCTGTCTGCTTTATCTGACCTGAGAAGCACAGAGTCAGTCAGAGCTGGAGGCGTTTATCTAGAACGTTAATCGGCCGAAAGCCACAAAGACGGTTATAGAAGGTGTTTTATAAATGTGATAAATGTTGTTATAAATTTTACAAATTGTTTACAAGGTTGTGTTTTGTGTCTGTTTCTCCCACAAAAGCATGTTTTTCAAATGAGAACGTATTACTATAAGCCCACCCTAGTAGTTCTCATTATTTAATTAGAGACATTGTTTTAAAGATGTATTTATTGTGAGGATGTATTTTATATCATCCCACAAGTAAAAGTTTGTTGGAGGTACAGTAATAAAAAGTTGTACTACTACTGCATGTTTCTGCTATAGTAGTGAACTTAATGTACACAGATGTGTGTGTGGCTGTAGTGTATATACAGTACTGTGGTGACATTTAAAATAAATCACTTATACCAGTCAAATGTCACTTCTTATTACCACAAACTAAATATTAATGCAAACAATCCATTCAATACTAAATAAAAATAACATTTATTGATTTGGTCTTTGTGAATATTAGTTTATTAATGACTGCATTCATTGGACACACTGTTTGTAGAGAAAGCACACACACATGAACTGATTTGATTCAAGACTGGCATCATTACATCATGCATAAAATTTTGGTGTCCACTTTTGTCATTTTAAACAATAGCATAACTTTTGGCTTACTATGTAGTCATATAATATATAATATAAAACTCTTCTTGTTTTAAATTGTCACTGAGGGCTAAAGATAGATAAACCCTAGAAGCTCCCCTGCTATCTGTGGATAATTCTCCACCCTTTTCTTTCAGCCGACCAGAGTCCGCTCTTCCAGAACCAGAACCCATGCAGGTGGATCCTACTGGTCTCTCACTGTCAGAGCGTCATGGAAGACTTACTCTAGGATTGTGTCTATACTGTGGAGCATCGGGGCATACCATCATCTCATGCCCCATTCGCCCCCCACCACCACACCTGGTGAGTGTTATTCAGCCTGATCCATCTTTTTCCTCACCATTGTAAACTCAATGTCTGATATGTGTTCCCCATCACTGTGTTTCAGTCTCAGCTCTCCTCCATTCCGGATTAACTAATTAAACCACATAAGTCCGTCCCACACCACTGTATTATTAGATAAAGTGCTGTGATCTTATATGATAAAACATTTAATAAGGTGTTAATATGATCAATTCTGCTCATAAACATTTCTCAGTAATGAATGAAATGGAAAAATGTACCTTTTTTTTCTTTTCTTTTTTTTATGTCTACAATGTTAACAAACTTATTCATGCTGTACCTGTTCCATCCTCCACATTTTGCTCACCTAGTTTCTCTGGTACATCCTTCTCTACCTTTTCACACAAATGGACACTGAGCTGCTCACTAGGGAGGAATCACGTATGAAAGTTACCACTTGCTTACTTGATCCCCTCCCTACAAGCTTGTTTAAATCCTGTTTGTATTTATTGTGCCCTGCTGTTCTCAGTATTGTAAATGATTCCCTGCAGACTGGTGTTGTGCCAGCAGCATTGACTGGTGACTGGTGACTGGTTTTGTCTGTACGGGTGTTCCTCAGGGTTCCATCTTAGGCCCCTTACTTTTTAGCATGTACATATTTCCACTTGGATTGCTTTTAAGATCACTTGGGCTTAATTAGCACTTATGTGGACGACACCTAACCGCATCCGCCAACAACTGCACGATTGTCGGACTGATTCGTTCTAAACTGATGAAAAAATTAAATTTATAGAAAATATATAAATTACGTAGAAACTTCTGTCATGCTTTCTGAGTACTTGTCTATAATCAGACAGAATTAGTACTATGGACAGGACAGCCTGTCGTCGAACTCAGGCCTACAGAAAACCTACAGAAGTATATCATATATCATTGTTAAAACCAACACGCCAACACAGTTCTTGTTATTTTTTAAGCAAATAAATAAAGAAATAGTAAATAAATAAACATTTAATTATGTTCAGGAGATTCCAGGAGATTTCCCACTTTTCTGTAGTGATGGCCGGTTCGTGAACGAATCGTTCTTTTTAGTGAACTGCTTGAACCGGTTCACCAAATCGGACTGATTCGTTCTAAACAGTTTGCGTCTTGAGTCAGCGCTGATCCACAAGTTACTAAAGTTACTCACTTTCGGTCATGCCTGACGGCCCCTCCGACTCTATATAAATAATATCCCAGTGTTATATGTAACTCCTGTACACTGAACTGAGACCTGTTGTGCTGAGAGAACTGTGAGCTCGATCTGTTGATACTGCGTATGCGTGATTCACTGAACTGATACAGCGAATCATCAGTACACTGAACTGATACAGCGAATCATCAGTACACTGAACTGATACAGTGAATCATCAGTACACTGAACTGATACAGCGAATCATCAGTACACTGAACTGATACAGTGAATCATCAGTACACTGAACTGATACAGTGAATCATCAGTACACTGAACTGATACAGCGAATCATCAGTATCACCGACATACCGAGAAGCGATGAGCTGTTACTGCGCATGTGTGAACCTTCAGAGCAAATTATACATATTGGGATATACATAGTAACTAGTCATAGGCTATTAAACATTTTTATATAAAAAATAATCATACAACTGTTCACTCAATATGTGTCAGTTAATTTTACTATTGACTGTTGTGCAGTTAGTCTGTATTTTTATATGCTGCTTTTTGTAAATTGATGAAGATTAGTTTATTAACTTTATATCTTTAAGACACGTAAAACACCCACGTTTGCACATCAATGCCTGTACTGGGTGTTTTAGTTGTAAAACTTAAATGTAAGAAACGTATTCAACTAAAGTTCTGATTACAAAGAACTTTTCAAATGTGTTAAATTGATTGTATTAATATCTGACGGCAGCGGCGGGATGAAGGAATTTACGTCATTGTGAATTGCGTCATTACGTCAGGACTTCAAAGAACCGGATAACTGGGTTATTAAAACGATAAAATAAAAATAATCACCTCAGGTTTACGTTACCTCACTAACTTGGTTTATATTAATAATCTAACACACTTCTAGCGGCTGCTGTATTTATAGACTGACATTGTAATTCTGCACAAGAGAACAAATGTGTGTTATTGGTCATAATCCCAAAGCTCCTGATGCGGAGCTCCTCCTCCTGCTCCTCCTACACACTGACTCCTCCCCTCTGTGTCCGCTGTGCTTTGTTCCCCTTCCGCCGTTTTACACTCAACTTTGTGCTTTATGACAAAAGAA
Source organism: Tachysurus vachellii (assembly GCF_030014155.1). Taxonomy (NCBI): domain Eukaryota; kingdom Metazoa; phylum Chordata; class Actinopteri; order Siluriformes; family Bagridae; genus Tachysurus; species Tachysurus vachellii. The sequence goes on from NC_083460.1 coordinate 43,490,062, forward strand.
AAGGAGAAAAAAAATCCTCAATCTACCACCAGACTTTACACATGTTTCACTCACACACACACACACACACACACACACACCACTCAAAAACATGGCATAAGTTCTTGTGAATAAAACTTCCTTTACACCTCTTATGCTTTTTATTATATTTAATTTCTAAACAATAAACCTTATGAAATTTTGCCATGTTTTTGAGTGAAATAAGCAGAAATTATTAAATATTATTTTATATAACCACTGGCTGGTGTATGTCAAACATTACTCAGCATATCTCCAGGTCAAAGCTGACTGATGCAAATAAATTCATAAATAAGAGGAAACAAATATGATTTGAATATAAAAACAACATTTATTATCAATATTATTAAACTGCGTTAAACTGAATAAAATAATAAAATCCACAACAATTCAGTTTTAAAAAATATTTATCAAAATCCATTAAATTCAATTAAAACAAATTCCATTAAAACAAATTCCATTAACACAAATATGTTGTTATGAAAATGATGACATGATGAGGATGGTGATCACAAGCGTCAAACAAAAAATAAGGACAGCAATTCCCAAAAAGAAAAAAATTTGATTTCGGAAAATACAATTTTCTCTGTCCAGGTCTTTGCATGCTGATAGGGGATAAGAAAAAAGAAAAAAAACGAAAGTCCATAAATCAGATGTTCCTTCTGAAAACATTAACAGCCAGAACATATCTGGAAACCTTGTATGTTGCTATAGATAAACCTTTATGGCTGAAAAAGCAATAATGCGGCAATACTCAACCGTGAACAAAATTAGCGCCATCAAACACAACTCTGCAGTAATTGCGAAAGCAGTGAGAGATTATTGATGTTTTTTTTAGATAAAACTGCCTCAGGTATGTTTCCTAACATCGAAGACACCAACAACAGAACCTCAGCAGATGTTCTGTATGTCTGGTGTCTATTTATGTTGATCGGCTGCGAGAGAGAAACACCACATGACCACATTAGCATGACCTACATTTTAGTGCATCCTCAAGAGAGTAAGCTGATGAAAAAATTTAATTTATAGAAAATCAATAAATTATGTAGAAATTTCTGTACTTCTGCACAAATAAAGACGGACTTACTGGACGCTGCAGGAGAGGCTGAAGTTCAGGGTCGCCACACTTATTTCTAGAAAATATGTCTTGTTTTTTGCCATAAAAGATAAAAAGTCTTATAAAATACATTACACACTAGCTCATAAATCTTAATTTAAGGAAATTGGACTTCTTCTTTCTTGACAAGTAAATGTTAACTCCTTTTGAGGTAGATTTGACCAGAAACAAGTGAAAGCTATGAAGTGCAAGTTTTGGTGCATGTTCAATTAGATTGTTGTGCTAATTTTAAGAATAATACCAGCCCTAAAAACTCTAATTTCAAGAATCTTAATTAAGAAAGGTCAAAGATTTGTTTTTTGTTGTTTTAGTGATCTTTTGTTTGTGTCCGTTCATGTATTTGAAAAATCATAAGACAAATTGCTTGTGTGAATATAAACACTTGGTCAAAAAGTGGTTTTATTCTGATTTATTATATTTCTTATCATCAACAACAGTAACAGGTTTATTTATTCCTGGGCTGTAAAAACAGACAGCACTTAACATTCGTATTAAAGTTTATCTAAGGAATATTGTGGGTAAGCTAATTTTGACCTGTACTTTGGATTAATGTTACCCAAAGTGTAGTAAAACATGAGCAACTTATTTTTTGAAGCATGAGACCCAAGTGGATTGCAAATTTCGATTTCATCTGAATAAAGGATTATCTGTAAAGCAGAAGGTCTAGATGAAAATAAAGGGTGTGAAGTTTAGTTTGCCATCTATGATGTCCTAAAAATATCCACTGCTGCATTTTTGAGATCCAACATTTTTCATGGCAAAGATTTTTGGACGAGACAATTGTTCTAAACTCTTTATCGGGGTATATAATGGAAACATTTGTTTTTTATTGCGAGGTCTCTTCGTTTTTCTCTTTTCTGACAACATACTGCTAATCCGACTGAAACCTCTTCTGCTTCCACAAAATGTAATTTTTCTTTTATGACACTGTCCTGTCTCACTGCAAAAAATGTCCCTCTTGAAACAAGCAAGAAGTCGAGAGTCGTTTGTTCCATGTACTTTGTTCAGTTGAATCAATTAACGGACTTGTGCATTTTCACCTCATATTGTGATCATACTGTTGAGAGAAAATTATTTGTTTCAAGAAATTCTGAATCATATTTATTTTGTTATTGAATGTAATATTTTGTTGAAGGTTACATTATTATAAATTGTATATTTTATGCATTGTATATAAAATGTACGTGTGTGTGTGTGTCTGTGTGTGAGTGAGTTAACCTTGGAATCAGTTCATCCTGCTGGATTTGTTTAAGAGGAGATTGTTCAATAAATGTTCAGCAAAACTTTTGTTTGTTTATTCATTTAGTACATTATTATGTTTCATTATTGGGGGTTTTAAAGAATTAATCTATTTTCAGGTTATTCTTCATCTTTGAAAAAAATGCAAGTTGGCACATATTCACAGATTGGAGTTTCCCGAGTCAATAACTCCTGAGTTAAACTCTGTTACTACACAAATAACACCTATTTTCTATGGTAGTAATGTAGAGACGCAGCTACAACCGTGTTTTGCTCAAAATCAGCTTTCCTCCTTGGTGGACAAAATACACAAGTCTCTATGTGCGGACGACTGAGAGACAGATTCCAAGGGACCGTCTGCAAAGTGCGAATACTAAAAAACAGTCAATAACTTCAGTGTAATACACTGTACTGTCACCAGCTCACACATCACTGATGTCCTGATAGTTATATTGACTCGGGAAACTCCAATCTGTGAATATGCGGCCAACTTTACTTAAGTATACGCAAGGCTTGGTTTGTATTAGCAGTAACTTAACACAGTTGTTATTCGGCTGAAAGCGATAAACATGAAATATGACTGACGCCTCAAATTACAATACAATACAATAGAATTGTACTCAACAAATTTCAGATGATAATAAAAATGACTCTTTCCAATTTTTCCTAAATCAATCATAAAAAAGACTGAAACAGTACCACCAGTACTGTATATATATTTTATACACATGTGCATCTGCATTCATTTGGTTTGAGATGAATGCCAGGTGTGATCGTAATACAGGTCCAACAGGTAGCGTTTGTCTTTTTCAACCGAATGTGAACCGTGTTCTAAGCCTATACTATTCCCCATTTTGTTTTGAAGAAATTGAATATTGAAAAAGACACACAGCCAAAGCCATCAGCCACCAATGGGCCTACAATCTTACCTTATATCAGCCATCCACTAACTCTGTGCATTTATATTCATTTACATTTGCTTGCATAGTACGTCACATTAATCACGACTTAGTGAAATGTGTACTACACAAATTCTTTATTAACTTATATTAAACAGAGCTTGCTGAGGATGTAAAGTCTATAGACTATGGGATCTGTAATGTGGAGTGCAATCCTGGTTTATCTAAAGAGCAAAAAATGATCAGACTTTGTGTAGTTGGCAAAATTATGCAACATCAAACCATAAAAAAACTTTCCCAAAATACCCAATGGTGCAAAAAGCTACAGCATTAAACAGAACGTTCAAACGGCAAACCTAAGCATCAGACATAAAAAATACAAAAAAGTTCAAGTAAATGTGCCTTTCTGTATGATATAAAAGTAGTAAAAGAGTGTTACATCTCTTACTGCTAACAGAAAGACAGCTAGCTTTTTGTGTTAAAATGCAGATGGGCTGTATTTCCTTATTTTGGGATATAATAGCCATATTGTTTTATAGTGGAAGCTGTTTAAATCTCCACATTTCAACCATGTGGTAGTAGCAGTTCAGCTTCATGAATTCATCTTTATAGACATATCCAGCCCATAAATTACCAGAAAATCATTATCAGTGTCATCTGCAGTAGCCCTCATTGGTTTAAAACTTCAACACAAAATAGTAGAACAGAAATGTATATTCTGAAACAAAAGAATTGACCAGACTGCTGTTTTTATGCAGCATCACAATAACACAATCACTGCGTAGCATTTAAACCAGAGTGCAAATATAACATCCGAAAAAATCATAGTAAAAATATGCATTATACAGTATACAACCAGTGCTGTAATGCCATACCTGAAACATTCCCAAATAACTGCTCAGAGATCTTAAATATGCTCTTAATGCAAGGCAAGACATGTATGAACCTAAATTCAGTTAAATGGACAGTTGTACCAATGAAAATCACCACCTCTCATGAACCAGTACCTGCAGAAAGCCCACCGTCACCTGGCACCCCTCATCACCTCACCACATAAAAGACGCTCTCTCACACAGACACACTGTCCGGTCTCATAAATGCTAGCTGCTATGGTATGCTGGATCTACTAACCTGACTCTATCTTTCTCTACCAGAAGTTTTCTGAGTTTGTCGTTCACCATGTTATCTAGGAATCTTTGGTCTGCAACATGTGACCCGGCGTGTGTGTGTGTGGGTGTTGGAACCTCACCTGGACTAATCTTCAACTACTCATTCCATTTACATCAAACTCTGTTATTTTACATCATATCTGCCTCAGTCATCTTCTATCCTTGACATTAGGTTGTAGTCTGTATCCTAGTGAACCAGTGTTAATGTATTTATCAAGAGATTTAAAAAAGCACTTTTGCACGCTGCTCTTGATAAGGATGTTTGCCAAATGTAAATGTAAAGGTTTTTATTTAGACCCTGAATCAATTGAATCTTGCTGAGAAATCTTAATGAAAAATAATTAAAATAAAAAAATAATGAGATGGTGACTAATTTTTAACAAGACATCCCTGTATTTTTAGGCTTTTCAGTTACAGTCTTAGAAACTATATATTACTAGATATTACTCACTATATAATGCTTTTAATCTTCCTAAATATATTTCCACTGCACATATTTACATGCAGTAAACAAATTTAAATAAACTGTCAGTTTGTATAATCATTTAAAATATACACATAAAAGATATTTATTAAAATGATATTATTTTAAGTCCAAAATGAACTGAAGAACAATAGAGCCTGCAATAATATCTGCAGAAACTGAAACGAAAGCTCTGACATTATTTTAATACAGATTTAATACAGTTATAGAAATACTACTGCTAGTACTCAGAACATAATTCAGTGTAGACTGAATCTAAATGTTTTGTTGCAATATCAGCAGCCTTTATTGATATATGTAATATAGAAGTTTAATATTTCTATATTACATTTATAGAAGGAAAAAGTCTTTTATTTTATTCACTTCTATTTAAGTTCAGTCCTTTTGTTAAATGTGTTTTCTTGCAGTTGCAAAAGAAGATCAATAGTAGATCTAATAATAGATGTTAATATGCACCAGGTGTAAACAGTCAGATTCACTTAATTGATGTGATGCCTTTGTCTGTGTAAAAGACCTTACTACTCTGAGAACCAGGGCCTTTTTCAATAGACCTCAAGACAAGAAGAAATGAACTGCTGAAGGAGCTGGAGACATCAGGTACCAAACAGAAGTTGGCAGGTCTTCACTGTAATTATTATTTATAACATTTCTACTATTTTGTTTCTTTACACTAATGACACATTAATGGCACAATTGTTTCTTTTTTGGTGATGGTATAATAATGAATAAGAAAACAACCCACAGCTTTAAACCTCATTAATGTTTATACATGCAACAATTATAGTTCTCAGAAAAATAAATATTATAGTGAAAAAAGTAGATTTTCTACAATAAAAAATTGTTAATCAAAGTCAAATTTTAGGACTTTGTGTTTGTAGTTATAGTTGAAGTAGTTAATCAAGATTAATATATGAGCAACATAAAGATTTGATGATAATAAAGACCTACATCCCAATTCTGTTTTCCAAATGGACTTTTTAGCAGATACTCAGATGTTTAAATCTTCAAAGTAATCCTTAACAAATCCTGCAATTGCCTTTAATGCCCACAGAATAAGCACATCTTTTTTGTCATCTGTTTCAGTCTCCTCATAATAGTTGCTCACTGGGAAGATGCATTTCAGTGCTGGACCAATTGTGTGGCTGCATTTCTGCATCTAAACATATAGAAAATACAAACAGTCAGAAAAATGCTAACAAAAAATTCTATTTGCACAAAAACAGCAGAAAACATTAGATATTCAATATTTTTATTAGAAAAATTAAACACAAGTAGGATAATATGTGTAAGAAGAAAAAACCTTTTCTTTGATTTTTGTGCTTTTGTAAACATCAGCTAGATCCTTTGTAACCAGTGGGCAGACATCAGCACCAATGTTTGTCATCAGAACCACATGAGGGAGGCCTGGGGTTCACAGATAAGTTAAAGAAAGCTGTCAGGGTGCACAGAGGATACAGAGACACTTATGATCAGTGATAAAAAATATGAACCAAAACACAATGTGGGAACTCCGGCGCCGTAGCACAGTGTGCTGCTCAGCTCGGCTCACAGCACTTTATTTTTGGTTAGTTAAATGTATCTGTGAAAATCGCTAACATTCAACAACACATTCATGCCAGAAAACTTCAGACAGACAAATTAGCTGAAATCCCAAAATACCTCATAAAGGTGGTGGCATCAGAAGACAGCAGGAGAGTAATTCTGAATGGGAAATTAAATATATTCTTAATAAGTCACCTCATTTATTAACACATTTATGAAAGCATTTATGGAGGTTTTAAAAATGTGCTTCTTTTTTCGGTTGGCCCCTAGTTTTCTGAAAAGTAAAAAAAAACTGCAGCAACTACAGTCCTTTTTATATAAACTTGAAAGCTTTTACATTTTATGAAAAAATAAATAAATGAATAAACAAACAAATACTCATCTACAAAAAAAAAACACTAACTATTATACAAATCAATCCATAAAATAATAATAATAATAATATAATGTATGTAAGATTATTACACATATTATAACACATCATTTAGTAACTCACCCAATTCGAGGGCAGATTTTCTGACAGCTTTCATCTTCTGAATCATCTCATTCTCCATTATGAAGATTCTGTTGCTCACCAAACAGTGAACTTTGTCGTTCAGACTGGGTTCATGTATGTAGTCTGGATCAGCATCAGTCAGTGAAGAAGCAGGATTAAACTGAGGACAAAGAAAAGAAGACTAAAAGGATATAAAGTACTTTAAAATACTGCATCATGTAGCATCTGTAGTTGTAGATAATTTACTGAATATGTTATGAGTAAAAAACAGATGATCTTGAATTAAGACATGTTCATTGTCTTTCTTACTGTATAGCCTTCTTTGACACGGCCATGCAGCACATTAATGATGTCATCAGGATGAATTCCATCTTCATCTTGATGTTCCAGACCCATAACATCAGTGAGGACAAACGGCAAGGTGACAGAATCTTTGTCAGTGATTTTGTAAGTTTTGTACTGTGGGAAGAAAAGAAAAGAAAAGTTCAATAAAATACTGACCAAAGCATTCCAGACCAGGACGTAGAATCTTATCTGATTAGGGCCAGTGTTAGGGCAGGTTTTCATTACAAACAAGCAGAAGCCACACCTGAGACTCTGAAAGCCAAGATCATGGGATTAAACAGGTGGAACTGGGTGAGACACATACATGTGCAGACACAAATCTTAAAGAGAAGCACATAGGAACACAGACAATAAACAAAGTCCTGCCCCACCGCCCTCTGGTGTTCATACAGGGAACTGTTCAGCGGTCCATGACAACCACAGCATGACAGTGTGGTTAGGAATGTGATCAGAGTAAAAGGGTGAATTATGTACAGTAGAGCATTTGTTATGAAATATACATTATGAATAAACAAACAAACAAATAAATAAATAACTTCTTGACCTTTCAGACTCCCTTTACAATGCACTTAGAGCTATAATATTTAAAACATGACTCCAGTATTTAAGATTTGAACGACTGATTCATTTTCTTATTCTGGTCATTGTTCCATGAATATAATGAGAATAAAAAACAACTCTTACTGTTTTTGTGCAGCTCTTTCCAGCAGATGTCCCCTCCGCTGCCCCGAATACAATTCTTTCCTTGTATACGCTCCTCACTGAGTTTACAAAGCAGGACTTCCCAGCTCCGACTGCTCCATGAAGCAGTATTCTGATCTGCCTGATGTCTTGGCGGTTTTCCATAAATTCAAGAAGTTCACTTAACTCAGATTTCAGATTGCTTGGGCTGTTTGGGATAAACACATTTCGAGTTTAGAAATCATTTGTGGGGGAAATCTGATTGATTTAAAGAAAAGACAGTTAAATATTTGAACATTTTACTGTATAGACACTAAGAAAAGTGTTTGCCGTGACCTGCAGAGTTTTGGTGCTGCCTCATTCTTTTTACTAGTGGATTTAATGTTGCTTCATTAGCTGAATTCTCCATGACATTTAAATTACACACAGATCACTGCTACTGAACTAATGATGTGACTTCTGACCAAAGTGATTTAGTTTCACCACAACAAGGATGATGTATGTAATTAAACTCTTTATTTAAGTTTTGGTCTATATTCTTGCAAACTATGCAGATTTGTAATATTTCTTTAGATACATGGAATATCAAGCACAAAACATTCCAAAATTGATCACTCACTTCCAGTCAGTGTTTCTCCAAGGTTGCTCGAAGTCTGTACACAAAAAGATAATAGTGAATAGTGAATAATGCAAATTCATGCCCAATACATGTTTATCTAATAAATGTTTACTCTGGATTTTCCTTAGATAGTCACTCACATTGTGTTTAGTGGACATAAAAAAGAGGTCATGTGCATTGATTACTAATTCTATAGACATAGTTTGCTTTATAAATGAAACATTTTAAGAAAATATCAGCAATAATTGTTGATTCTGTGTGGAAGCAAAATGTCATTATTCTCCTATATGTTCATTGTCTTATAGAATTATAATTTTATAGATATTTTCCCTTTCCTACTAAACTCAAATGTTATCGACCAAATTGTTCATTTGAATTCAAAGCTTCAAAATATTAGATTTTTATTTAGACAAAAAAAAACAACAACAACTGAAGAGTATCTTTAGCAATACTGATGTAGCAAGGACCATTCTAAATAATTCCTGCTAATTGCTGTCAGTCTTGGATGAATGTTAATTTGAACACAAGATGAATAGCATTGTTATATCCAGAAAAAAGCCTAATCATCACATTAATATTACTATATATTTATTAATGAGTTGTCTACGTTCATAGTTCTCTTCATGCACTTTTACCCTTGCATAATACAGGACAGGTCAGCATTCAGAAGACTCCAGTTGGGAAACATCACTTCCGTAAAGCCAATAATAGCCGGTGAAATTGTCTTTATGTGCAAATATAACGTAGTTATACACCAAGTCCACATATTATGAACAATATGAAGGTTTTAATCCCTTGTACACTATAACTGTACTCTAACCTGTTAACCATTAATTAAATAATCTCTACAAACAGTGTGTCCAATGAATGCAGTTATTAATAAACTAATATTCACAAAGACCAAATCAATAAATGTTATTTTTATTTAGTATTGAATGGATTCTTTGCATTAATATTTAGTTTGTGGTAATAAGAATAGTGACATTTGACTGGTATAAGTGATTTATTTTAAATGTCACCACAGTACTGTATATACACTACAGCCACACACACATCTGTGTACATTAAGTTCACTACTATAGCAGAAACATGCAGTAGTAGTACAACTTTTTATTACTGTACCTCCAACAAACTTTTACTTGTGGGATGATATAAAATACATCCTCACAATAAATACATCTTTAAAACAATGTCTCTAATTAAATAATGAAAACTACTAGGGTGGGCTTATAGTAATACGTTCTCATTTGAAAAACATGCTTTTGTGGGAGAAACAGACACAAAACACAACCTTGTAAACAATTTGTAAAATTTATAACAACATTTATCACATTTATAAAACACCTTCTATAACCGTCTTTGTGGCTTTCGGCCGATTAACGTTCTAGATAAACGCCTCCAGCTCTGACTGACTCTGTGCTTCTCAGGTCAGATAAAGCAGACAGCTGATGACGCACTTTTGAACGCAGCACGTAAAAGATTCGCTCATGGATCAAACTGATAAATCATTTTCTTTCCCATCAACGACACGTCCTGCATTTTAACGTCATTTTTATTTTTGAAAGTAAAAATTATACTTCTAGTTTTAGGGTGGCTGAGATCACACACAGGGGGCTGGAGCCACCCTAAAAAAGGGCTAGAACCTCTACAATGCTCTTTTATCAACTTACTTCACTTAAGGACAGATTTAATGACATTACGTCTGAAAAGGGTTTGGATTTTTTTTATCGTATGTGACACTCACAAAATAAGGTTTTGTTGAGGTTATTATTTTTGTTTCTTTCCTTCTATTGCAATTGTGTTTGGTTTTATTATTTATATAATATAATACTAATGAGAGATTATGGGATAAAAAGAATATGACGTACTTCATCAATTGGACACAGGGTGGCAGTAACCACGAACAGTGTTATACTGGGACAATTAGCGGTGCAGAGCAAGATGAGCTCATAATCCGTGTTACTGGAGAATGAGCAACAGTTGTCCTGCGTCGCTGATTTCTCAGGAATATTTCTGATATTTTCAGGTTAGTTACACACCTTTTATGTGACTACAGATGTTTATCAGCTAATATGAATCTCCAGTGATGTGTATTCTGTAAGCTAAAAGTATGTCGTGTGTAAACAGTTAAAGTTTAACAGTACGCAGTGGCGAAAATGGCGGCCGACGTCCGCATATTGTTTATCTTAGTTATTCCTTATGGTTTTGGGGCATTTGTGGATTATTTCAGTGTGTGTGGAAAACAGCTATGTGTGTAGTACAATGTTAAAAGTGTAAAAAGGTAAATGTGAATGCACAACAGAAGACCAGTTACGACTGCGGCCTTGTTTATGGGCGCGCGCATGTTAATGTTATAATGATACAGATTCAGTTAATAGAACTGAGCGCCAAGTTATGCGACAGATATGTGTATTATTGAAGTTTGGGTTCTAATACAGTAAATGTAATACAGTTTAACTGCAAATGGAATTTATTCTGTTGTATAAAGTGAACACTTATAAAATGTAGTTATTACAAAAATACTCTTTTGGATAAAAGAACAAAGATGTAAGGTGTTTAAAGGGAAAATGCTTGTTTTTGGTTTCATACAAATGGTTGAGTTGTAAAATATGTGAGGATGCATTTGTGTGAAAACAGACCTCTTGAAAAATATAAGGCAATTGTTATCCAAATGTGGATATAACCTGTGCTTCAATACAAGGCAGACAAAAATAACAGAAAATGATTCATGATTGCAGATGCAAAGTTAAAATGAAGTTGAAAATAAAGATAATCCGTGTTACTGGAGAATGAGCAACAGTTGTCCTGCGTCGCTGATTTCTCAGGAATATTTCTGATATTTTCAGTTTCAGGGTTATCTATATATCTGGCAGTGGGGACCTAGCCGGGACCCGCTACAGATTCTTGGGGGCTCGTCCGGGATTCTTCGGTGCCACCTATTGTATTGGGAGCCGGATGATGACAATGCTGACCAACAACTAGCTCTGTCCAGCCGGGGGGACTGCGATCGTGTACGAGTGGAGGCCTGCGATCCAAAGCCGACTGCACCATCACCGAGCCGTGTTGCCAGCCGTGGGGGAAACGAGGAGCCATCATGTCGAGTGGTGGGAGGAGGAGCCTAGTGTGGGACATTAGGAAGAGCCTACTCATCCTGACAGGTGAAGAGCTTCTTCGGGTCGCCGGAGCGGTAAACCCAGTGTCGGACGTGGACCAGTCAGAGCTTGTGGGGAGAGATCAGGAGGAATGCTACGATCGTATCAACTCATTCATGTACAGTAAGCAGTTGCTTGAAACAGAGGACGAGGGAATGGTTCAGTTGCTGATGTTAAAAGATGCTATTGATGATATAGTAAAATGTCGTGATGTTATGTCAGTTCTAAATGTAAAGGGTGATTCTGAGTTACATACTGGGCAGAGTGTTGATAAGCTTGATGATCTTGTTGATTTTGCTGAGGGTTCTGTTACTATCCAAACACCCCCAGAACGCACCACAGACACACACCCGCAGAGTCAATACGCACCCACTTTAGTCAGTACTGCACTCCCTAGTGGTGTTGCCGAACCAGATTCAGGCTCGGCTAAGGTTACAATGTTAAATGTACCTGACATTTCGAACGCTGATGTGCTTAGAGCGCTTGCTAGTTACGAGGAGCTTAGCAAGAAACTCATACAGTGTATGCCAACACATGCCTCGCCGTCACAGACACACATGCCCTTGTCACAGACACACATGCCCTTGTCACAGACACACATGCCCTCATCCTCAGGCCTGCTGAGGCAGCCAGACAGAAACCCCTCCGGTGAGCATGCCTTTCAGTCTGCTCGTGAGGGGACGGTGTCCTTAAGGGAACTCGGTTTCCTTTCACGAAGAGAGTTCAAAGTGCAAGGCGGGCAGATCGGTGATCAATCCTCAGATATCAGCTACAACAATGTCTGTAGGCAAATTGATGATGGGATCAAAGAAGGATTTTCCGAATCCGAGATTGTTCGTGGTGTGCTTAAAATCATAAGGCCAGGCATATTCAAAGAGATGTTGATAAATAAAGATGACATGGAAGTTGCTGAACTCAAGGGATTTCTCCAAACTCACTTAAGAGAAAAAAACAGCACAGAGCTATTCCAAGAGTTGATGTGTACGAAACAGGATGAGAACGAGACACCACAACAATTTCTCTATCGTTTGATAGGCTTAAAACAACGCATCCTATTGACATCAAAACTGGCTGACACTAATATTAAGTATTCTGCAGCTACAGTGCAAGATGTTTTCCTACATACTGTGTACCAAGGCTTGGGACACAAGCACACCGACATACGCAGAGAGCTTAAACCTTTGTTGACAGACAGTGGGGCCACTGATGAGATGATTCTGCGTCATGTGATGAAAATCACTAGTGAAGAAAATGAGAGAATGAAAAGACTTGGCTCGTCCCGCCGACAGACTGTAACGAATGCACACAGCGCACAGCTCGAGTCGGATTTGGTAAATACACCTAAAACAAAGTCAGAGTGTGTAGGGTCCAAGACCAAGCAAACAAAACCAGATCCTCTGAGAGACCTCACGACCAAAGTAGAGGAGCTCACCAGACTGGTTGAAACCATGCAAAAACAAAACCAACAACAGCTAACTCACAATGGGTGCCAGTACAGTCAAAATAGGGCACAATCTAAGCGTGGAAAGCCCTATGGTTGTCCAAGCTGCGTGGAGCAAGACAGACAAGACTGTAAACACTGTTTCACCTGTGGGGAGGAAGGACATCGTGCAGCAGGCTGTCTAAAGCGGCCAAAGAGACAGGGAAACTCCAACCGGGCACTGGAGAGGGACATCTAGTGGCCGGGTCTGGAAACAAGTCCCACCCAGAAAGTCAGGTCAACAATGACAAAATATGCTACTCCTCACCCTCAACTACGACAAGCACATTAAGTCCCTGTAACCAAGTAGCTCAGCTCCCTCCCCAGTCACCACGTGTAGCTAAAGTTAGAGCGGTTGCTAGTCTGATTGGAAAAAAGGCCTTAGTTCAGAGCTATCTAAATGGCTTAGCAGTCACTTCTTTGCTGGACTCTGGATCCCAAGTCAGTATAGTCAGTCGTGCCTGGAAAGAAGAGTACCTACCTGACCTCAGTATTCACTCAGTTTCCGAGATTTTAGGGGAGGAGGAACTGAAGGTTACTGCTGCAAATGGTAGTCTCATTCCCTATGATGGGTGGGTAGCCATGACAGTGAACTTGCCAGGGAATTTGGACCCCAACCTGTCCATTAGTGTCCCATTCCTCATCAGCAGCTACCCCATGGACAAACCACTGATAGGCTTTAATGTTTTGGAAGTGCTAATTTGTGGAAAACCAGAGAGACTAATGCCAGTATTTGCTAGCCTTCTTAGCAATGCCATATCTGTTCCCAAAGAAACAGCTGAAGCTCTCGTCAACTTTATTCAGACAGCAAAGCCAGTTATGCAACAGGGACGTTTAAGAACAGGCGCCAAGGATATTGTGCTCCCAGCTGGTCAAGTGTCGTGGGTGAGGTGTCGGGTTCCGTCAAACATGGATGCCTCTACCCAATTGGTGTTGCTTGAGACGGATGAAGACAGCCTACCGTCTGGACAGTGGGATACAGGGCCAGGGTTGTTTGAAATCCAGAACCCAATAAAGCCTTATGTCACCATTCCAATTGGTAATAACACCAATCATGACATCACAATACCACGTAAAACTGCCCTAGGGATCCTGCAGGGAGTTGAAAATGTTGTGGAGGCAGATATTCTGGACAAAACACAGCCTGCAGCAACTGTCAGTCAGATAACCACCACTCAGGTCAACCACTCAGATCCACCTCTGTGGGACCCACCTGTAAACCTCGATCATCTGGAGGGAGAACAACAAGAGGTTGCTAGAAAGATGCTTCATGAGGAGTCAAACGCCTTTGCTAGGAATGGAGATGACCTTGGCTGTATCCCAAACCTGCAAATGGTGATCAACCTCAAAGACGATGTTCCTGTGCAGAGAGCGTACACATCCATTCCCAAACCACTGTTTAAAGAAGTGAAAGATTACATTCAAGATCTTCTTGTAAAGGGTTGGATAGTGAAATCGAAGTCTGCCTATTCTGCCCCAGTTGTATGTGTGCGAAAGAAGGATGGCACTCTTCGTCTCTGCATAGACTATCGTCTCCTTAATCAAAAAACCGTACACGACAGACATCCACTGCCGCGAATACAGGATTTGATAGACACACTAGGTGGGTACTCAGTGTTCAGCATACTGGACCAAGGTAAAGCTTACCACCAGGGTTTTGTGGCAGAAGGGTCACGCCATCTAACTGCCTTCATCACTCCCTGGGGGCTTTACGAATGGGTACGGATCCCGTTCGGACTTTCTAATGCACCTGCGGCTTTTCAGAGGAGCATGGAGGAGATGTTAGGCTCTCTGAGAGACGAGTACTGCATCCCGTACCTGGATGACCTACTGTGCTATTCCAGATCTTTCAGTGACCACGTGGAGGTGATTCGCAAGGTTCTCCAAGCACTGCAGCATCATGGGGTGAAACTACGGGCAGAAAAGTGTGAGATGTTTCAGAAGGAGGTTCGCTATGTTGGACGCTTGGTGTCTGCCGAGGGAGTTCGAATTGACCCCAAAGACCTAGAGGCAGTGATGGCTTTAAAAACCAAAACGCCCCAAACAGTTGGTGACCTCCGACGGGTTCTTGGCTTCCTGAGTTATTACCGTTCCTACATACAGGACTTTGCAAAAATAGCCAAACCATTGTATGAGCTGCTCCAAGTTAAGTCCTCAATGCCCCAACACCCTCCACGTCATTGCAAGTCTAAGGGTCCACAACTTCCGTCCAAAACACCCATCATCTGGAAAGCTGATCACCAAAGTACCTTGGAAAGGCTTGTCAGTATGCTGACTAACCCCCCAGTCCTTGCATACCCCAACTTCGAGGAGCCATTCGTCCTACACACAGATGCATCGGAGAAAGGGCTTGGCGCAATCCTCTATCAGCGACAGGGTCAAAAAATGCGTGTCATCGGATATGGATCACGAACTCTGACACCCGCTGAAAAGAACTACCGACTCCACAGCGGAAAACTTGAGTTCCTTGCTCTGAAGTGGGCAGTGTGTGAGAAATTTAGAGACTATCTCTTCTATGCTCCACATTTCACCATCTACACTGATAACAATCCGCTGACTTACATCATGAGCACTGCGAAACTCAACGCAGTTGGACATCGCTGGGTTGGGGAATTGTCAGAGTTCCACTTCAATATTAAATACAGACCTGGAAAAAACAACATAGATGCCGACACACTCTCACGCATCCCACTCGACATTGACAACTATGTGGCGAAATGTACGGAGGAACTGTCACAGGATGTACTGCATGCGGCTTGGGAAGGGAGTAGAGCAGCCCAGAAGAAAGATGTAGCATGGATAGCTGCACTTTACACCTCCTCTGCAGATGTGATACCACAGCCTCATACACTCTTACCCAAAATAAGTCACAAAGAACTGGCAAAAGCTCAACGAGAGGACCCTGGAATAGGGGAAATAATGAAATTGAAAGAGGTAAATAATGTTCTTACTGATGAGGTCAGAAGGTCAGTGAGTGGGCTCACTCGCAAGCTCCTTCATGAGTGGAGTAAACTACATTTGGAAAATGGAGTCCTGTACCGCCAAACACCAGAGAGAAAACAATTAGTCCTACCCACCAAGTACCGCTCAGTTGCCCTAAAACATCTCCACGACAACATGGGGCACGTTGGCACAGAACGTGTGCTCCATCTCGCCAGAGAACGTTTCTATTGGCCACAGATGAAGAGATGCATAGAAGAGTATGTCACAAGAAAATGCAGTTGCATAAAACAGAAGAAACCCACCACACACATACGTGCACCGATGGGTGGCCTGACTTCTGCTTCCCCTCTCGATCTGGTTTGCATAGACTACTTGCATCTGGAGAAAAGCAAGGGAGGCTATGAGTATATTCTGGTAGTAATAGACCATTTTACCAGATTTGCCCAGGCTTACCCAACCAAAAATAAATCGGGACAAACCGCAGCTGAACGGATATACAACGACTACATACCTCGTCTGGGTTATCCAAATCGTCTCCACCATGATCAAGGACGTGAGTTTGAGAACAACCTGTTCCGCACCCTTGGACGCCTGTCAGGGGTCGGGCACTCACGAACATCCCCATACCACCCACAATGTAATCCCGCTGAGCGGTTCAACCGCACACTACTGCAAATGTTGCGGACACTGACAGACAGAGAAAAAGAGAGATGGAAAGAACATTTGCCACAAATGATACACGCATATAACTGTACTCGCCACGAGTCCACTGGATACTCCCCTCATTACCTGCTGTATGGGCAACACCCCCGTCTCCCCGTGGATCTCTTGTTTGGACTATTGGAAAACACAGAATCGGTGACACACAAAGGATATGTGGACAAATGGTCAAAAAGGATGACGGAAGCGTACAAGATTGCAAACAAATCCAGCCTGTCATCGAGTGCAAAGAACAAGTCCTACTATGATCAAAAGGCGAGGGGCGTGGTCCTCCAACCAGGAGATCGGGTACTGGTTCGAAACATGGGAGAGCGGGTTGGACCTGGTAAGCTACGTTCATACTGGGAGAAGAAAATCTATGTGGTGAAGGAGCAAATCTCAGATAATCCGGTATATGTCATTCATCCTGAGGGAGACCCAAATGCAAGGAACAGAACCATACACAGAAACTTGCTGCTGTTAGTGAATAGCTTGCCTGTGGAGAGCCCAGCACAGCTAGCTGACTCTGTTACAGCCCCCAGTCAGAGGCAAAAACAGCCTCAACAGAGGATTAACTCTGCTGACAAGGATGGAATATCGGACACTGATGATGAGGATGAGGGGACAGGGGGTTATTGGTTGAGAACACCTGTAGTTAGGAGGGAAAGTTCGGTGCCAAAGACATCTCCTACAGTAGTGTCTGGTCTGACCCCAAAGAAACAGACCATGGCCCACAAAGAATGTCCAAGTACTGTACGGACGAGAAGAACCGAACCGATGGACGCATACGTACCAAATGGGCGAGCGACGCCTGGAAGAGACTATACACACACGGGTGAGACAAACCTACCTGAAAGTGAGCACGAACAAAACGATCCTGAAAAAGAGGATCAACTAAGCCCAACGGATAGGGAAGTGGAAGTAGTGGGAGAGGAACCACTGACAAGTGGACAACCTGATGTCAATTGCCTACCTCAGCCTGGAGAGGATGAGCAAAATGGACATGCTGAAAAAGCACAGGAGGAAAGACTGTATTGTCCCCCTATGATGACTGGGCCTGCAGAAGATAGACACAGGGAGGTTAGGAGGTCAGTCAGAGAGAGGAGGCCGAAACCAGTGTTCACTTATGAGTCATTAGGCCAGCCTTCAATACAAACCCATATAAGTTCTATTTCCTCACAGATTACCCCGCCTCCCCCACCATTCATGCCACACATAGCCAGACAGTGTATCATGCCTACGCCTTATGCACCACAGATGTATCTGCCTTACACGTATTACATGCCAGTCACCACACAAGTCTATTAGAAAAAAAGTGTTGTGAAATGTCGGGAGCCATTTTTGTTTGTCGGGGTGGATGTGACACTCACAAAATAAGGTTTTGTTGAGGTTATTATTTTTGTTTCTTTCCTTCTATTGCAATTGTGTTTGGTTTTATTATTTATATAATATAATACTAATGAGAGATTATGGGATAAAAAGAATATGACGTACTTCATCAATTGGACACAGGGTGGCAGTAACCACGAACAGTGTTATACTGGGACAATTAGCGGTGCAGAGCAAGATGAGCTCATAATCCGTGTTACTGGAGAATGAGCAACAGTTGTCCTGCGTCGCTGATTTCTCAGGAATATTTCTGATATTTTCAGGTTAGTTACACACCTTTTATGTGACTACAGATGTTTATCAGCTAATATGAATCTCCAGTGATGTGTATTCTGTAAGCTAAAAGTATGTCGTGTGTAAACAGTTAAAGTTTAACAGTACGCAGTGGCGAAAATGGCGGCCGACGTCCGCATATTGTTTATCTTAGTTATTCCTTATGGTTTTGGGGCATTTGTGGATTATTTCAGTGTGTGTGGAAAACAGCTATGTGTGTAGTACAATGTTAAAAGTGTAAAAAGGTAAATGTGAATGCACAACAGAAGACCAGTTACGACTGCGGCCTTGTTTATGGGCGCGCGCATGTTAATGTTATAATGATACAGATTCAGTTAATAGAACTGAGCGCCAAGTTATGCGACAGATATGTGTATTATTGAAGTTTGGGTTCTAATACAGTAAATGTAATACAGTTTAACTGCAAATGGAATTTATTCTGTTGTATAAAGTGAACACTTATAAAATGTAGTTATTACAAAAATACTCTTTTGGATAAAAGAACAAAGATGTAAGGTGTTTAAAGGGAAAATGCTTGTTTTTGGTTTCATACAAATGGTTGAGTTGTAAAATATGTGAGGATGCATTTGTGTGAAAACAGACCTCTTGAAAAATATAAGGCAATTGTTATCCAAATGTGGATATAACCTGTGCTTCAATACAAGGCAGACAAAAATAACAGAAAATGATTCATGATTGCAGATGCAAAGTTAAAATGAAGTTGAAAATAAAGATAATCCGTGTTACTGGAGAATGAGCAACAGTTGTCCTGCGTCGCTGATTTCTCAGGAATATTTCTGATATTTTCAGTTTCAGGGTTATCTATATATCTGGCAGTGGGGACCTAGCCGGGACCCGCTACACGTATGTTAATTAAAATTAAAAATTGTATAATATGACTTGCTGTTTATATTTGTTTTGTTTTTATTGTATTTATAAGATTTTTTTTGCCATGAAAACAGCTTTGATTGCTGACATGGTATTAAATAAAATAATCTGAATCTTTGTAGATTCCCAAGTGATAAACAGAGACGTCAGCATTATATTGTGAAAAAGTAGATTATCTTCATACCAAAACCTTAAATGTTCTCTGGACTCAATGATAAATACATGTCTGACTGTTGGAACGAACCAAAAAAAACTAGAAAATGACATTCATGACGATTTATGGTGATTTTATTTCCCTTTGCCTACATTGACGCTGATGCATTAAAGAGGAGGGGGTCCCCGGTCCAAGATGGCGGCTCTATTGACGCATTCGGTCCAATGAACTGCCGTAGCCAAGGCGACATCTAGCCACATGCTAACAGAAGCGCAAGTGTTTATGGGATATGTAGTTTTCACACAGTGAAACAATACACAAATCACCTGAACGGCTTCCCAGGCGGCTGGAACACGAAATTCCCTCCTCTGAAGCTGTACATCTTTTTGTAGTCCCTCCTCTACCGATCCTTTATCGCCATAGCAACGATACTCCAAAGCACGTCCGAGGTAAGTCCCAACTGGTCCATGAATTCCTCCCAGTCACATCGTTAACTAAACTGTAGGAAAGCAGTCAGATAGTCACGAGAATTAGCGTAGCTTCGGCTGCTCTGTGCAGCAGACTCAGAAGAAACAAGTCGTAAACTTTACTCTTGTACACATTATATACACAAATAAAAGTAGTAATAACACTCGGTCAGCCAAATACAGACGCTTTAACACACTTTGTCAGTGGTTATTTACTCTATATATTAGCCTTAAAACTCGCAGGAGACAAACAACAAACCTCTCACACCGATCTGCAGTTCTAAACTCCACCCCTTCATCCAATCAGAATTCTCAGTATACCTGCAGAGGCGGGAATAAGAAGGACAAGGGCCAATCACAAAGAAATGAACTAACCTGCTGGGCAAAGCCACGTTTTTAGACAGTGTATTACTAACAAACTCTTAAAGGGGACGTGCACAATTATTTTATCACTAGACACAGACACAGTTATGATATTATATGAACCACAAACAATCATAAATGCCCCATTACATGAAAATAAAAGAAATGATACTTAATATAACCCTAGCTGGGCTACACTAATGTTTCAGCAGAACAAAGTGATTCAAATTAAAAAGATACCAAGGGAAATGGAGTCTTAAATTAAAGAACATTAAATTCATCTTGTACAAGATCCATCTTGGGAATCCAAGATGGCAGCACTGTGTTTGTGTTTGTCTTGTCTGATTTGTTAGTCTGCAGTTTGTTTGTTTTTTTAATATATGTTGTACATTTTTTACACCTTGTACATCTTGTATTTTAAAAGTTGAGTGTTTATTGTAAGAAGCCGCTTTGAAATCGGACTCATTGAGTCTGGATTGGAGTCGGACCGCGTTGGGTGAAGCGTGCTATCTGTTGCACTACCCCGGGACTCGCTTTGGAAAGCGGTTGTGTTAAACATTGGTGAACGGAAAGTTACGGCTGCTTTGGAAAGTGGTTGTGTTAAACATCGGTGAATGGAAAGTTACGGCTTTTTCGTGAAGAACTCCCGGATATTAAACTAAGTGGAGCTCACAGGTCATTGTAGCGGCGGGGATATCTGCAGCCATGGGTCGTGGAATTACATCTGTCTGAGCGAGCTTGTTTCGAAGTTTGTCTGCACGATATTCACTTCTACGTTGATATCATGAAAGTGCTCCTTTTTTGTGCGGTGATCTTCATGCCCGGTCTATGGGACATACCGAGGAAAGCGGAAGATAAGACGAATCATTTGTTGTGCTTCCATATGTATCTGCCAACAAAATGTACGGACAGTATTTTCATAATTCGGGCTGTTAGTAATTCCGTGTTAATGGACATAAGGACAAAGAGCTCACCTATCTTTACTTTCATTCCTAAGATCTCTCTACCAGACTCTCGTAAAGAACAATGTAATCCTTCACTAAAAAATCTAAGGAAGCGATATTTGATAATGTTGTTGCTTTTACTGGCCGGTATTAATCCAAATCCTGGTCCAGTTGGAAGTGTTTCAACTCCTTTGGATTTTTCAAATAGATCAGGCCTTGGTATTGAACACTTAAATGTTTGTAGCCTGTTGTCAAAATTAGATCAAGTACAAATATGGGCCAAGATGACCAAAGCTGATGTTTTGGTTATTTCTGAGACGTAAAAACTGGCTAAAAAAAATCAATCTCAAGCCACAACATTGCATTAGAGGGGTATAATGTGTTTCGGGCTGATTGTAAAAGTAAAGGGGGTGGGGTTGCAATGTATATCAAATCAAACTTTCATGTTACTGTTCTTAAATCAGTTTCTATCCCTAAACAGTTTGAGCTTTTGGCTATTGATCTGGAATATGGAAAGGATTGTCATTTATGTATAGTTGGTTGGTATAGACCACCAGCAGCCATCAGTGACGCTCTCACCTCACTGTCAGCTGTTTTATCTGACCTGCTTTCAAAAGACCTTGTTATATTGGGGGATTTGAATTGGAACTGGTTAACATCAAACTCAGATCAGTTTAAAGCATATTGTGACTGTGAATTTTACTCAACTTATTGAATCACCTACACGACCAAATTATAAGAATCCAAGTAAGTCCACTTTAATAGATATTATACTAACAAACAAACCCCATAAATACACACATACAGGGGTTTTTCCTGATGATGTTAGTGATCATTGTACTGTTGTCGTTATAAGGGATTTTAAAATTCCCAAAGTAAAACCTAGACTTATTACAAAAAGGAGCTTTAAACTGTTTGATAAACAAGGGTTTTTGCATGAGTTGTTTGCATCTGATTGGGATAAATTGTTTTAATACCTAATGTGTCCACTGCGTGGCAGTATTTTCACACTTTATTTTTAAAGATTGTAAACAAGGCATGCACCTGTTAGGACATTAAGAGTAAAGGGACGTGATAACCCATGGTTCTCACATGAATTATCTGAACTCCTTCATGAAAGAAATTTGGCCATAGCAAGGAAATCGGATACAGAAAGAGATTGGGTAGCATTTAGAACATTGAGAAACAAATGTACAGCTCTCATGCGTAGATCGAAATCTGAATATTATCTAAATGAAACCACACAAAATCTCAATAACCCTATTAAATTTTGGAAGACCATTAAATAACTTTCTCCCTCCACGTTATATAGTGATTTTCCTGATCAAATTTTAGTAAAAGATAGCCTTCTTACTAGTAGGACGGATATGGTAAATGTTTTTAATAAGCATTTTATTTCTTCAGGTTCAATTTTGAAATTCCTCTGAGTGTTATACCAAATCCATCTCCTCCTCTGAGAGAAGACAGCTCTACTTTTAAATTTTCTACTATTTCAGGAAATGAAGTTTTAAAGGCTTTAAAAAACCTGGATATTAAGAAGTCTGCAGGACCTGATGAAATTGAGCCAGATTTTTTAAAATTAGCTGCTGAGATTATTGCTGGCCCACTATCTTATATTTTTAATTTATCATTGGATCAGAATGTTATTCCTGATGTCTGGAAATCTGCTTTGGTTGTTCCCCTGCTGAAAGGTGGAGATCCAACCATCTTAAATAATTATAGACCGATTTCCAAGTTATCAGTGATAGTCAAAATTTTAGAATCTATTGTCAGTGAACAGCTAAAGGAATTTTTATCTAGCAATAGTATTTTGTTCAGGTATCAGTCTGGTTTCAGAAAGAATCATAGTACGGTAACTGCCACTATGAAAGTTCTAAATTACATTACTTGTGCCCTAGATAGTGGAAGATCATGTGCGGCAGTGTTTATTGATTTGGCTAAAGCTTTTGACACTGTCAATCATGGTATTCTCCTATCGCGTCTACATAGTATCGGTCTTTCAGAAACCGCATTAGGTTGGATTAGGAACTACTTAAAGAACAGGTGTCAAAGGGTGCAAATTAAGGGGTTTCTCTCTGACAAGCTTAGTATTGAATCTGGTGTGCCACAGGGGTCCATTTTGGGTCCCCTGTTGTTTACATTATATATAAACGATCTTGGTGATAATTTATTAGATGCAAGCATTCATTTATATGCTGACGATACCATCATTTATTGCTTTGCACCATCCATTAATAGCTGCATCTTAAAGTTGCAGGAAGCATTTGCATTAATTCAGCATAACCTTATTTCTTTAAAATTAGTTCTGAATGATAAGAAAACAAAATATATGATCTTCTCCAGGAAATATAAGTGTGTATCTTCTCTTCCGTCGCTTTACACTCTACAGGGTAATTCTATAGAGCTAGTTTCCTCCTATAAATATCTAGGTTTTGTGTTGGAAGAGGACTTATCATTTAAGTTACATGTTAAACATTTGTTGCCTAAGCTAAGGTTACAACTGGGGTTTTACTTTCGAAATAGTGCTTGTTTTTCACAGTCAGCAAAGAGAAAGTTGGTGGAAGCTACCTTCTTACCTGTCTTAGATTATGGAGATGTTTTTTACAGAATCACCACTAAGGCTCTTTACAATCATTGGACTCTGTTTATCATTCTGCTTTAAGATTTATAACTCGTACCAATCATTATACTCATCACTGTGCACTGTATGGAATGGTAGGTTGGCCTTCGCTTCACTTAAGAAGATACAAGCATTGGCTTATATTAGTGTACAAGGCCATAGTTGGCCAGCTTCCTCTTTACATGAATAGTCTACTAACTGTTAGTAGTCAAGGGCATAATCTGTGTTCAAGTAGATATATTCTTTTAAATGTTCCCTTAATGAAGACAAAGTTTGGAAAAACTGCTTTTACTTATAGTGCATCAACTGCTTGGAATGAGATTCAAAGATCATTGAAACTGAGTGTACTTATGTCAATGAATGAGTTTAAGCTGTATCTCAACCGAACATTCCAAACTGTCTGCACTTGTTCTTAATTTTGTTTTAATATTGTTTTATTGTTGTTGGAAATGTGTGTGTTGTGATTATTGTTCTATGTACTTAATTTGTTTTATGTTGTCTATTGTGTGCTGCCACCTTGGCCAGGGCTCACTTGTAAATGAGATATTTATCTCAGTGTGATTTTATCCCTGGTTAAATAAAGGTATAATAATAATAATAAAAAAATATATGCATTAGAAATATTAATAAATAAATAATTAAAGACAAATATATAGATTTAGAAATAAATAAAACATTTTCATTTGAAAAACATTTAAGCATCTGATGTACATGTGAACTAAGACACACACACACACACACACACATACACACACACACACACTGAAGTAATTATACTGACATACGTGTCCTTTAGTGACACATGTTTTCAGAGTACATAGGAAACCCTTCCACCCTCCCACTAAAGGATGTGTCCTAGTTCGCACGGGTTAATTTTGAAAACACAAGATCAACAATTAAAGTTGCTCTTACCTTGAACGCAGGTGTCCTTCGAAGCCCTTCGGTCTTCTAACAAAGGTTCTGCTTCAAGTTCTTCTACCTATTCTATTGATTGAATCTTTAGATGAAGGAGTCAGACTTAGACCTTCTTGTCTTTTCAGGATCCTCACAATGGGAGGCCTTGTTTTTATTAAAAGCAGTGTAATACAGATAAATGTGTGTAATATATGTAAGGTAAAAGAAAAGAAAATTACAAACAAAATCTCCTTCAAATAGTCAAACAATTCTAGCGTAAGTAGAAATAAGTAAAATGCAAAGATAAAACAAACCAAGAAACACTCTCCAAGTGTAAGCCTGCGTTTGTTCTCCTGATGCACCCTCTATAAGCAATAACAAAGTATAACACAATGAACTTGCCTCAAGGTGAATGCACACTAATAACTGGTTCTAAAACCCTATTTATACCTTATATTATATTATATATTATATATTCTGCTTCTGTCAGCATCCTGTCAGGTCTCTCATGATCTCATGCTTCTGCAAAACATCCTGAGAAGTCTCCTCAGCTGCACGGCTGCCTGTGTATTCTTATGCTGCTGACACAAAACCTTGTGATTTCCTTTTAAGCTTTCACTGTTACTCTCTGTCTTAATATCTAAACATACTGTTAATTTGATATCCGGTCCTTGTGGGGGTGCTAACGGGGTGGAGAAAGCCTCGTGATTCGGATGTTGATGTGTTTTTACGGTGTGAGAGGAGTTTGCTTTAGTTCTGTGTTGCGGACAATAAAGTTTCAAAGTAAAAGGAAAAAGGAACTATTTGTTTGTTGTCATTCGAGTTAACATTGGTAGCAGAGGATGGCTGCGGGAAACTACAAGGTCCCACCACAGTTTGATGAAAAGAAGTGTTATGAGAGTTGGAAAAATGAGGTGGAAATGTGGATGTGTGTCACAGAGCTGGAGAAAAAGAAACAAGCACTGGCTGTCACGCTATTGTTAACAGGGAGAGTGCGAAATGCTGCTTTTCAAATATCCGCGGATGATCTAAACAAGGATGATGGTATGAAGACCATTCTAGACAAGTTGGACTCTGTATTCCTGAAAGAAGAAAAAGACCGCCAATACGACGTGTATACGGAGTTTGATCGTATCACACGAGAGCACGGAATCCCGATGGCTGATTACATCTTCGAGTTTGAAAGCAAATATAACAAGCTGCGCAATTTCGCATGACAGTTCCAGATGCTGTACTGGCGTTTAAACTGCTCGACACAGCGGGTCTCGATGCTAAAGATAAACAGTTAGCGACATGAAGTCTGCTCTGAAACGAATTTTTGGGGAAAATTACATGCGTGGAAGTCTCTTTACTGGTGAGTCTGCATGTTTCACTGATTCTAGTAAGAAAGAAAACAAGCCACGTCTACAAAGACCACTGAAAACGCAGCCAGGAGCGAATCCTCTCGATAGATATGGCAGGCGATCTAAATGTGCCATCTGTCAGAGTACATATCACTGGGCAAAAGACTGCCCTCACAGAACTGAACAGGCAAAGCTGACTGAGGATGTAGAGCAATGCAACACCACTTTGTTTTCTAAAGAAACTTTGTCAAATGCAGAAGTGTTTATGGTTGAATCACTTGGGTCAGCAGTTATTGATACAGCCTGTACTAAAACGGTGTGCGGACAGAAATGGTTTGACCACTACGTCAGTGGACTAAAAACAGCAGAGTTAAAAAAGTTGAAACGCACAGATAGCGCAAGAGCTTTCAAGTTTGGTGATGGAAAAGTTGTACACTTTACAAAACAGGTTAAGGTTCCAGCCATGATTGGACAGACCAAATGTTACATTGAGACTGAAGTAGTCCCAGCTGATATCCCTTTGCTTTTGAGCAAAACAAAAAAAAAGAGCAGGTGCTATGCTGGATCTTCAGTATGACACAGCAATAATGTTCAAACACCCTGTGACTCTTGAGCTTACCTCATCAGGACATTACTGCATAAACCTGTAAAGTTCTTTTTGTGAAAGAGAACATGACTTCAAAAAAAAAGAGAGAAGTCCTAATAAAGTTGCATAAACAGTTTGGACATGCCACTGTGGATAGGTTAAAAAAGCTGCTGATTAGTTCAGGTAATCATGATGAGGAGTGCATTGTTATCTTAAAGGACATAGTAGATCACTGTGAAACATGTGTGAAATACAGCAAGCCCAAACCTAAGCCTGCGGTGGGACTGCCTATGGCCTCAAGTTACAATGAAAGGGTAGCCATAGACCTGCATGAACTGGATACAGGAGTGTGGTAACTTCATGTTATTGACCACTTCACTCGCTTTAGTGCTGGAGTTATTATGAGCACCAAAAAGGCAAGTGAAATTGTAAAGATCTTCATTCACTGTTGGATTAGCATACATGGTCCACCTAAAAGACTGTTTAGTGACAATGGTGGGGAGTTTAACAACGACGAAATTAGGTGCATGGCAGAAAAGTTCAACATTGAGGTAAAGACCTCTGCAGGATATAGTCCCTGGAGTAATGGTCTTTTGGAAAGACACAATCAGACGCTTACAGATATACTAATGAAAGTGAAAAATGACAACAGATGTGACTGGAAAACTGCCCTGGATTGGGCACTGATGGCAAAGAACTCAATGCACAATGTCCATGGTTTCAGTCCCTACCAGCTTGTATTTGGTCAAAATCCAAACCTACCATCAGTCCTTACTGACAAACCACCAGCTCTGGAAAGTAGTAGTACAAGTACTTTGGTAGGACAGCACATATCAGTTTTACATGCTGCAAGGAGAGCGTTTACACCGTCAGAATGCTCTGAAAGAATCCGACGAGCTTTGCGTAAACAGTTACGACCTACAGATGAGAGATATGAGACTGGTGACAAAGTTTACTACATGCATGCAGATTGTGCACAGTGGAAAGGCCCAGGTGTCGTGATTGGCCAGGACGGGGCAGTGATTTTTGTAAGGCATGGGGGTACTTATGTTCGTGTGCACCATTCTAGGCTCCAAAAGACAGATGAAATTCATACAATACAGGAAGACGGAGATGCAAAAGAACAAGACATTGAGAACAGTACTGTTTTACAACCTGCAGTTTTAACCAGAATGGAATACGACGATCACACTGATAGCATGGAGAAATCACAAGTAAATGTTGAAGGTGAAATTGATGAACAAGATGACACACTGACTCAGTCAGGAGAAGATGCGAGAAGTTGTACTCCTAAACTGAAAGCGGGACAAACCATTATCTTTACAGACAGAGAAAGTGATGAGTCACGAACAGCACAAATTCTTAGCAGAGCAGGAAAAGCAACAGGAAAACACAAAGACTGGTACAATCTACAGTACACCCACCCAGAGACTGTTGCAGGTGTTACTGGGTAAGCTGACTTAACACTAGTCGATGACCTTCAGATTATTACCCCAGTCACCACAGTACAAGGTAATCCTCACCATGAAAGTGATGTGCTACTGTAATTATTGAAGACGAAACTTTTGCTGCAGCTAAGAAAACCGAGCTGGACAACTGGAAAAGTAACTGTGTGTTTAAGGAAGTAAAAGATGATGGTCAAAAATGTATCAGCACAAGGTGGGTGTGTTCAGTCTAAGAAACACCTGATGGCAAAATGCCTAAGGCAAGGCTAGTCGCAAGAGGTTTCGAAGAACTAAATGTCAGTGACCTTCCTAAAGAATCTACTACTTGTGCTTCAGATTCTCTAAGAGTTGTTATGGCAGTCATACGTCAAAGGAAATGGCACCTAAAATCAATTGATATCAAAGCTGCTTTTCTTCAGGGAAAAGAATTGTCTAGAAATGTCTATATTCGTCCTCCTCCAGAAGCAATGTGCAAAGTAACGCTATGGAAACTAAACAAATGTGTGTATGGTTTGGCGGATGCTTCTCTGTACTGGTACAATAAAGTATCACAGATTGACCCTGCAGTGTTCTACTGGCTTGACGACAACGGTGAGTTGACTGAATCCTCGCCTCTCATGTTGATGATTTTCTGTGAGCTGGTTCGGAAACGTTTTCCTCTTTGGTCATCCCACATTTGAAAACAGCTTTTGAAGTTGGCCGTCAAGAGAGTGATAGTTTTAATTATGTGGGAATGGAAATCTCTTCTGGAAATGGAGAAATACATGTACATCAAAGTACATATATAAATAATCTTCAACCTTTTGTTATGAATCCAATCAGAACTATGCAACGTACAGCTCCAATGACAAACTTGGAAATCTAAAATTGGACAAATCCAGTGGGTTGCTAGACAGAGTAGACCAGATATAATGTGTGACACTTCTCTTTTTGCTTCAACTACAAAACATGCTACTGTTCAGACTTTGCATGCTACTGTTCAGACTTTGCAAGACAGTTCCCTGAAACTGGTTGTTTTTAGTGATGCCTCAATGGGAAATCTTCCGGATGGTGGTACTCAAGGTGACCATCTAATTTTCTTGGTGGGAGAAGATGGAAAATTTTCTCCTATCTCCTGGCAATCTAAGAGAATCAGAAGAGTCGTCAGAAGCACTTTGGCAGGAGAAACTCTGGCGCTTGCCGATGGCATTGATAATGGGATGTGTATATCTGCTCTTTATTCAGAAATTATAACAGGTAGCATTGCCTTAAACAACCTGCCAATTATCTGTGTAACTGACAATCATTCTCTTTTTGATGCTGTGAAGTCCACAAAGTCTGTTACAGAAAAAAGACTACCTCTTGAGATCAGCAGCATAAAAGAACTAATCCACTCGGGGAAACATCAAGCAGATCCTTTGGTCTGCTACAAAGCAGCAACTTGCTGACTCTCTGACCAAGAAGGGAGCTTTTACTTTGTTACTTCTAAAAACCCTTAGTGAAGGTGTATGGGAACATAAATAAGTTAAACATAAATGTGAAAAAAAAGGATAATGATCTTTTTAAAGAGATGTTGCTGTTATTTAATTTTGTTAAATATGTTCACCTCTTCTCACCTTTAGGATAATGTTTTCTTCCCCTCTTTATAAAAGATGTATTTGGTTATTTATTTATTTTTTTTTAAAGGGAGATTGTTAGTTTCATATCCGGTCCTTGTGGGGGTGCTAACGGGGTGGAGAAAGCCTCGTGTTTCGGATGTTGATGTCTTTTTACGTTGTGAGCAGAGTTTGCTTTAGTTCTGTGTTGCAGACAATAAAGTTTCAAATTAAAAGGAAAAAAGGAACTATTTGTTTGTTGTCATTCGAGTTAACACATACTATTGAACATTATATCATTTCCTAATCACAAAATGGTTACATAAATTCATATAAAGGTAAATGATACGTGTCATTCTATAAAATGAAAAAGAAAATTCATATAAAGGTAAAGGAAACTTATCATTCTATAAAATGAAAAAGAAAACTTAGAACAATTCAATAATCTTCTTTCAGCAAGATGATGGGTCTTTATCCAACTGTCTAGGTACAGTGTCTGTTCCTCCTGTTGTTGTATCAGCTTCCTTCTGGATCTCTTCTTCAAAGTTTTAATCAGATACATTCAGTTTCTTTATTTCATACAACAGTGTCCCCATTTCCTTTAGTTTATTTTCCATAGCTTCCTTCTTCCTTGCTTTGTGTCTTTGTTGTCTTTTATTTTGTTTCTCTCATTTTGCTGCATTAATTTCACTTTGTTTCTTTATTGTATTGGATGAGATTGTCACATAAGGATAACCAGGTGCACGTTGTATGGCAGTTACTCCACTCAAAATATCTATCAACACATCACATCACAACTCACCTCATCTCACCACACCACACCTCATCACACCACACCTCATCACACATCACATCACACCACATCACACCACATCACACCTCACCACACCTCATCACACATCACATCACACCACATCACATCACACATCACCACACCACACCTCATCACACATCACATCACACCACACCACATCACACCTCACCACACCACACCTCACCTCATCACACCACACCTCATCTCATCACACCACACCTCATCACACCACACCACACCTCACCTCATCACACCTCACCACACCACATCAGACCTCACCACACCACACCTCATCACACCACACCACATCAGACCTCACCACACCACACCTCATCACACCTCACCTCATCACACCTCACCACATCAGACCTCACCACACCACACCTCATCACACCACATCACACCTTACCACACCACACCTTATCACATCACGCCTCACCTCATCACACCACCCCACATCACAAGTAAACCTTCTCTCCGCGTTGGTGTGTTTGGAGATGACTCTTCCACTTAAAACTCTTCCCACACTCCGAGCAGTGATACGGCTTCTCTCCTGTATGAATGAGCTGGTGTGTTTGGAGATGACTCTGATGCGTAAAACTCTTCCCACACTCCAAGCAGTGAAATGGCTTTTCTCCTGTATAAATGCGTAGGTGTGTTTGGAGATTTCTCTGATTGGCAAAACTCTTCCCACACTCCGGACAGCAATGTGGCTTCTCTCCAGTGTGAGTGCGCTGGTGTAGTTGGAGATCACTCTGTGGAAAAAAATTCTTCCCACACTGTGAGCAGTGATGTGGTTTCTCACCTTTGTGAATGTACTGGTGTCTTCTCAGTTTTTATGGTCAGTGAAACTCTTCCCACACTGCAAGCACTGATGGACCTCTTTCTGCAGAGGCCCAGAGATTGTTTGCTAAATACTGGAGCTTCTTACTGGCATAAGATTCTGACACATGTCTCCTGATTTGATCGGTGTATCATATTGATCAGGGTGGCATCTTGTGATGTGTTCATGGAGCAACATTTGAGATGAATACGAAAGTGAACACATGAAGCAGGGGAAGACTTCCAATTGGGCATCAACTTTTTCTGGAGATGAAAATAAAAGTCATTACAAACTCATTGTGTAATGAGGGGATTTTAGTTTTTAACCACTATAATCACAAGATCAAGCCAATACAGTAAACCAAAATCAAGCCCTTAGTTCTGTGATGGATCCCTGTGCTTTTCTCCTGTCCCCAAGGCCCCTGCTAGTGCAATGAACAGATGACATATGGCCCCATTCACACCTGGTATTTACAGGTATTTACATCTATTCTGAGAAACTAAGAAACACATTTTCTGCTGATGTCCCACCATCAGTGTGGAGAGGCCTGCAACCCCTCATGAACTACTTAACACCACTGAACTCGGACAACACTCTACAAAAAACCTTAACATGTGTTCTCCAGGTTCAATATTCATTAACAAGCCATCAACGCTTCCCCCGAGTCAACACCTCTCCTTTTCCATTTCCACGCAGATAAAATAGTTCTTGCACCTTGCACAATTTGTTTTCCTGGACTCATTTAATATGATCACGCCAACCATCATTCACCACAAACTCAGCTCTCCATGCCAAAACTCACCTGTAACTGGATCACATTTTTCCTACCCAACCGAGAGCAGCAAGTGAAGCTGGGACAAATCACATCCAGTACTTGGATCCACTGGTTGTTCTTTCTGCGCTTCTCCATTAAACTTATTGTCAAAATCCATAAAATGTGCTAATGGTGACAGGTCTAAGTCTACATAGGAGGTGGAAAGGCTCTAGCTCTAATGCAGACACAATAACCTGGAGTTTAACACTGACAAGACTCTTGGGATGACAGTGGAATTTAAAAAGACCCTACACACAGTCCAGTGTTACACAGTTGTTCAGCACCTGGCTCATCTATGCCATCCTACTGGGTAAAGGCAGACTTAAAAGGTCAGTAAGGTCAGCACAGCACATCATCGGGACATCACTACAATAAAAGTATATCCTTGCTTCTAAGACTGAGAGCTTGCATAAACTATGCTCCCCTGCTTAATAT
The DNA here is from genome assembly GCF_030014155.1 of Tachysurus vachellii. Lineage (NCBI taxonomy): Eukaryota > Metazoa > Chordata > Actinopteri > Siluriformes > Bagridae > Tachysurus > Tachysurus vachellii. Next base: position 43,522,771 of record NC_083460.1, read on the forward strand.
CCTGCTAGCAAATACCTGGTCTCTAGAGTGCAAGCTTGATCAGGACATTCTGTACTGCAATGACCTCTGCTTTACAGAAACTTGGCCGAGACCAGCAGTACTGGACCATGCAAGGGCTGTTCAAAGACAACAGGAAAATCATGGGGAGGATGAGTGTGTCTATTGTTAAACATCATTTACATTTATGGCATTTGGCAGATGCCCTTTTCCAGAGTCACGTACAAAAGTCCATTGTAGACTATCAGTGAATACATCAACACTGATTCACCAGGTTACAGACTAGTGCCTACTAGACCAGAACAGAAACGTGTCCTGCTATATAATTACCGCTTAGTGATGGACCAGTCGAGCAGTGCTAGTACATCTGAAGGAGCAATGTGCAGTGTGAGGATTGACAAGAGTTTTGACGAAAGAGTGCTGGTCCGTTTTTGGCTTTTTTGTTTTAAACATGCAGCAACTGGAAACTAGTGGAGAAGCGCAGCAGTGGAGAAGTATGTGAGAACTTAAGCAGGTTGAAAACAAGTCCTGCAGCTGCATTTTGGATTATTTGCAGAGGACAAAATTGCATTCAGACCAGTCTTAAAATGACAAGAGACTGAATAATCACCTGAGCAGCATGTGTGAATAAAAATGGCCAGATCCTTCTGATGTTGTAGTCATAGTATCTAGAGACAGCCAAAAGGGCTAGGGTTAGGGTTAGGGTCATTCCTAGTCATTCAGTCACTCAGACACGCAGTTAGTCAGTCAGTCAGTCTGACAGTCAGACAGACACACAGTCAGACAGTCAGTCAGACACACATTCAGTCAGTCAGTCAGACAGTCATTCAGACAGACACACAGACAGTCAGACAGACATATATTCAGTCAGTCAGTCAGACACAGTCAGTCAGACAGACACATATTCAGTCACTCAGACACACAGTCAGTCAGTCAGTCAGAGAGACACACATTTACTCAGACACACAGTCAGTCAGTCAGACAGTCACTCAGACACATAGTCAGTCAGACGGACACAGACAGACAGTCAGTCAGACAGTCAGACAGACACAGACGTCACACATATATTTAGTCAGTCAGTCAGACAGACAGTCAGTCAGTGAGACAGACACACAGACAGTCAGTTAGACATATATTCAATCAGTCAGTCAGACAGGTACACATTCAGTCATTCAGTCAGTCAGTCAGTAAGTCAGACAGACACCCAGTTAGTCATTCAGACAAACAGTCATTCAGTCCGCCAGTCAGTCTGACATATATTCAGTCAGTCACTCAGACAAACAGTTAGTCAGTTAGTCTGTAAGTCAGACATATATTCAATCAGTCAGTCAGACAGACACTCAGACACATAGTCAGTCAGACGGACACAGACAGACAGTCAGTCAGACAGTCAGA
>NC_083460.1:43529162-43549162 GCF_030014155.1 Tachysurus vachellii
CTAAGTTCACTAAAAATCCCGGACGAGCCCCCAATTATCACGCCCCTAGTCTAGGGAAAATCGGAACCTCCGAAAGGCGTAATAAGGGAACAGAGTTTGAAATAGTGGGATCCCAGTTTTTTCCTGATTCAACACAATATTTACTCAACATGGACTTTAAAGTTTGATGGAACCTCTCCAAAGCTCCTTGGGTCTCAGGATGGTAAGCACTTGATATAACATGCTGGATTTTCAGTTGGGAAAGCACTTGTTTAAACAGGCGAGACATGAAATTAGTTCCCTGATCCGTTTGGACCACTCGAGGGAAACCAAAAGGTAGAAAAGAACATAACTAAAGCTTTCACCACTGCCTTCGCTTTTAATGTACGTAACGGTACCGCCTCCGGATAGCGTGTAGTCGTGCACATAAGCGTAAGCAGATAAACGTGTCCAGACCTTGTTCGCGGTAACGGCCCAACACAGTCCAAAATTACTCGCGCAAAGGGCTCTCCCAACACAATGATAGGTTTAAGTGGTGCGGGCTGAATTACTTGGTTAGGTTTTCCTACGACCTGGCATACGTGGCACGAACGACAATACTGCACCACGTCGGACTTAATACCAGGCCAGAAAAAATAACGCAAAATTCGTTGGTACGTTTTAGTAATGCCTAAATGTCCAGCGACATTATCATGAGCCACACTCAAAACCTGGTTGCGTAAGCATTTAGGTACAACCAGTTGGTAGACAGTATCCCAACCCAAACCATCCGACCTTAAAGGAGTCCACTTTCTCTTTAACACGTCGCCGTCCCAAAAATAACCCACTGATTTATTTTCAATGCCCGTCAATAATACCGCAACAGTTCTGCAACGCAATAAAGAAGGATCTTCCTTCTGTTTAACGGAAATCAGAGCCTTATCAACGGACAACGGCCACTCTGATTCCGTTTTAGCACCACCACTCATAGACAGCGACTTAAGTACGGGCAGCTTAGATTTCAGAACAGAACCTTCACCTTCAACTCTATCGTCAGTTGCCAGAAAGGAATCCGAAATATCGATAGCATCACTAAACTTACGCGCTTGAGCACACGTAACTACACACGCAGTAAAAACGGAGGGGAATTCTGACGCTAACTCACCGGAAGTAACAGAATCATACACAGGATTTTCAACAACCTCAGGAACTGGAAGTACCTTTTCACCAGCTAAATCATTACCTACGATTAAGGCAATACCACTCACAGGCAGTGCATGACGCACTGCCAACCTTACAAAGCCTGTTACTAAACCGGATTGAATGTACACGTTATGTAACGGTACTTTCAACACACCTAACTCAATCCCTTGAATAAGGACATCAGAACCACAATAACTTTTCTCAGAAAATGGCAGTGCACTGGCTAACACAAATGATTGATTAGCCCCTGTATCACGTAACATGGTTACGGGAACTAAACCTTCAGGTCCACTAAGAGAAATCATCCCCTTACACAAAAATGGATCATATACTGCGTCAATATCCAACCTAGGTTGCTCACTAACTTTCTGGACAAGACCAACACTTTTAGTGATCTTCCCTTTATTCTTCTTTTTCAATGAGGGACATGCCGCTATCAAGTGACCAAGCTCATGGCAGTAAAAACATTCATTTATTCATTCATTAGGCCATTTCAAAGTTTTAGCACTCTTCTCTAGGGACATAGAAGAACATAATTCACGCCGTGCAACAAACGCACTTTTGTGAGTCAAAGTAAACTCATCTGCACAAACAGCTGCCTCAGCTAGGGTCGAGACTTTCTTTTCATTCAAATAAATAACAATTTTGTCCGACAATGAATTCTTAAAATCTTCGACCAAAATCAACTCACGAAGTTGTTCAAAGTTAGCGACTTTACTGGAATTACACCACTTATCAAAAAGCACGCCTTTTTCCCGAGTGTACTCCACATAAGTTTGACTGGCGATTTTAACATGAGAACAAAACTTTTGCCGGTATGCTTCCGGCACTAGCTCGTAAGCCTTTAACACAGCGCCTTTAAGTTTATCATAATCCAAGCTGTCCCCAACAGACAAGGTTGAACAGACCTCCTGAGCTTTTCCAGATAATTTACACTGTATCATGAGAGGCCAAACCTCTCTCGGCCAACGCAGTGCCGCCGCTATACGTTCAAAAGCGCCGAAATACGAATCCACTTCATTATCCCTAAGTGTAGGCACAAGAGTAAGATGGCGACTAACATCAAAATCATCAGACCTACTAGAAGTTCCAGACAAAGGCACAAAAGGTGGAGGAGTATCGACATTAGAAGGTGTAGCAACGTGAGACTTAACTGAGCCTACTGATACACGGCCGGATTGCATCTCTAATTCGCATTGCCTAAAACGCAGCAGCTGAGTAGTGTGCTCCTGACGTTTAATCTCCAGATCTAACTGCTTTAACTGGATCGCTAATTTCAAATCCTCTGAATTCATAAAAAATCAGAAATGTCATAAAAATCAGCGATTAAAAACAAATCAGTTTTTCGACACGACTCCAGGACTTCTCGTGAAGGAGCCTGTCTAAACGCTTCTATACTAAATTCCATGTATATCGACCTACTACTTCCGCACCACACAATGAAAAAACTGCCAGTCAAAACATACAGAGATATATAAAGTACACTCACCAGTAAAGCCGCAAACTTCGTAGTTCGCATCGAACAAATTACCAAATCAGGAAAAGAGCCCGGACCTCCCGCACCCGAAGCGAGAAAAGGATCCCGGACGAGCCCCCAATTATTACGCCCCTAGTCTAGGGGAAATCAGAACCTCCGAAAGGCGTAATAAGGGAACAGAGTTTGAAATAGTGGGATCCCAGTTTTAAATCACTCCGGCCGATAATCAGACACATTCACCAAACCAATCAAGGGATAGGGTTAGATTTATTAAGGATAAATGTGACAGGTGAAAAGGAGCATCTCTTCGGGGTGACCAAAGGCCAAAACAACAAACAAAACAACTCTCAAAAGCAAAAGGAGAAAGGGGCTAAGTGACCTAAATGAACACAAAATAAAATACATATAACTTCCCTAACTCCCTAACGAAAAACAGAGTACAAACCAAGATATCAAAATAAATAGGCTGGACACCCCTACGCTCCACGTGCTTGAGGAATCACTTTAAGGACAAAAGTACAGGATCAACAAGTTGTTCAAAAGGCACATTTTCACTGGGGGAATAACAAGTTTGATCATCGCCCGGAGGAGGGATCCCGGAGCTCTCTACCCAAACGCAGCCGAACCAAAAATGAGCTCCATGTTGAACGCCGGAAGCGCCCTTATAAGGAACAAGCCTCTTCTGAACCGCCAATAGAGAGAGAGGAAATCATCGGGCGACCTATTAGAGCACGACAGAAGAAAAAAAAGAGAAAAGAAAACAAACACATACCAAATACAAAAACGTAGGTCGTAACACTCACACATACACACACACACAAACACACACACACCTATACTCACACTCACACACACATACACACACACACAAACTTATACTCATACTCACACACACACACACACATACACACACAGAGCACGTACACACACACACTCACACATTTACATTTACATTTACAGCATTTGGCAGACGCCCTTATCCAGAGCGACGTACATAAGTGCTTAAATCTCTAACATTGAATACATTAATGCTGGCTCACTAAGTTACATACTTAAGATACCATGAGTTTAAAACATTTGTTCAAAGTTACAATGAAAGTGTCAAAGGTGTTTTTTTTTTAAAATGCAAAAGATAATGAAAGAAGTGCTAGTTGAAGTGTTTCCTGAATAAGTAGGTCTTCAACCGCCGCTTGAAAATAGCCAGTGACTCAGCTGTCCGGACCTCTAGGGGAAGTTCGTTCTACCACTTTGGTGCCAGTACAGAGAAGAGTCTTGTAGTATACTTGCCTCTTACCCTGAGAGATGGTGGAACCAGTCGAGCAGTGCTGGTAGATCGGAGGGTGCGGGGTGCAGTGCGAGGAGTTATGAGGGCTTTGAGGTAAGAGGGAGCTGGTCCATTTTTGGCTTTGTAGGCCAGCATCAGTGTTTTGAATCTGATACGTGCAGCTACCGGAAGCCAGTGGAGGGATCGCAGCAGCGGGGTGGTATGTGAGAACTTTGGCAGGTTGAAAACAAGCCGGGCAGCTGCATTTTGGATCATTTGCAGAGGACGGATTGCGTTCATAGGTAGACCTGCCAGCAGTGCATTGCAGTAATCCAGTCTAGAAATGACAAGAGACTGAACAAGTACCTGAGCAGCCTGTGTGGACAGAAATGGTCGAACACACACTCACTCACTCACACAGAGCACGTATACACACACACACACACTTATACTCAGTCACACACTCACTCACACACACACACACACACACACACACACACACACACACACACACATTACTATTGTTCCTCCTCTCTAACACACCTCTGATGATAATTATCTCTGTATAGCTCTTGTACATTATCCCATGACCTTTACCCCCTGGGTGTAGGTGGTGGTGGGGCCGGGCGTGTCTCTGCATCACCCAGACGAGGAGGAGGAAGATGAAGATGAGTTCCTGAGTGATGATAATGATGTCAGCGTTCATAAAGACAAGGCCAAACACAAGGGCACACACACACACAAACACACACACACACACACACACACAAATAGACACATACATACACACACACATACACACACACACAAACACACACATACACACACACATACACACACACATACACATACACACACACACACAAACACACACACACGTCAGCATAAACCAGACAAACCAGTTAGACCAGTGTTAATGAAAGTGCTCATTATTTCATTATTTCAAGATGCAGCTCCATTTTGTGTGGAGTGAAAACTAAAAGATTTCTGGAGTAAAAACACAGTGAGTATCTAAAGCTCTAATATATAAACACACTGAAGTGACACTAGATGCAGGAGAGTTTTGTGGGTTTGTACTGAAGCTTTAATGTACACAGGTTGTTTTATAACTTGATAGCGTGACTATTTCCTGTAAGTGAACTCTGTGCTGATTCAGGGTTTAATTTAACACACCGATGTTGGAGTGAAGTAAACGTGTGTCCTGCTGTAATCTGGAGAAGGAGACATGACCTCCAACATGAGTGTGTCTGGAAAACAGGATTTAACGCAAGACGAGAGGTGACTTACTTTTACTTTCACCAGCAATAAATACACACCGTCTCATGGGAACACATCTGTATCTCTAAACACTCACTAGTTAACACAGGAACTCAACTTTGCTTTAAGGGGTTTAATAGCAGTGAATATATCACTGATCTGATCTAAGAACAGTTTAGACAAATCATTCACTGAGAGAAGAGTAAAAAGGACTGTGTAATGTGGAGCATAAGAGCAGCATAGCTTTGTGTCAGTGAACTCTACAGGCTTTAAGACCCAGCTGAGTCAGTTAGCTGTCATTGGGACTCCTGATATCAGTGTAATTCCTGACTTATGAGGCCTGTCTCCTGTTTGAATAAGTGTACAGACTGGATCTGAATTAAAAAGTTGGAATTATTGGTGTTTAATGATGAACACATTGTTTAACAGTGCTGAGACAGCAGAGTATTAATTATTGCTGATATTTCTGTTGTAATTCTAGAATGATGGAGGGAAAGAGATCAGACTCACCAGAACCCAGCTGTGTGTCCATGAAGAGTGACGCGTCAATAGAACGTCCATTTACCTTCAGAGACAGAGACAGTTCTACTGATGTGAGGTCAGTATAGTGAGGTGTTTTACAGCAGTGTTCCACCTGATCAAACTCACGCGTCTCATTATGAAGCCCTTCATGAGCTTTATCAGGTGTTGAAGCAGTAAAACACTAAACTGTGCAGTGCTGCAGCTCTCGGACTGGCAGTGAGGAAAAGTGCTTTAAGAGTTCAGTTCAGTCTGCAGTCCCTGAGCTGGAGGGTCTGTGGTGCAACAGAAGAACATTTAGACCTGGGACATTAATGACAATATAAAGATTTTATTCATTTATTCAAACATTTGTTTCTAAACATGTTGGTGTCATTTCGGAAATCCTGAAATCAGTGTATTGTGTTAAGAGGATAGTGTTAAATATCTGTGTCTGTATTTATTAGTGTGTGATTTGTGCAGCTATGAATACATATAGTCCATATTACATGATGGGTTTTGTTTGTTCACAGACCACAAAAATCAAACATCAGCACAAATCAGCTGGACTCTATATTCAAGGTGTGTGTTGTTTTTAAAGTGTGTAATGTGTTTTGTGATCCCTTGTAATGTCTTGATGTGCAGCAGCATTAAGGGTAATCAGTTGTATGAGTTTTAAATGTGATAATAAAAATAGACTTTTCTTCTTTTGATAAAATAAAAGCCTCTCTCACTGTGTAACATGATAATATTTAGATCTGTTCCTGTGTGTTTCTAACCAGGAGCTGGAACACAAAGTCATCACTCTGATAAAGAATGAGCTGAAGAGGTTTAGGAAGCTCCTGAGTCCAGATTACCCAGGATGCACTGAGAGGGAGGTGGAGGATGAGGAGGATCTGCACAGTGTCAGAGAGGGAGCGCTGAAGATCACACTGCACGTCCTGAAGAACATGAACCACACAGATCTTGCTAACACACTGCACAACAGTAAGAGTTCTGAGTCATGACTTTATTCCACCAGCTTCACTTTAGAGAGAGGAAATAGTTTTAGATATGAACACTTTTAGTTTTAAATTTAATTTTAGTATCTTGTACATCTGCTGCTTTTCTGTTCTGTTCATGGTCCAGCTTGTGGTTACTCTGTACAATGATCATGTTCCTTCAGTAATATTTAATACATCAATCAGGAATGAACAGCAGGAACTGAAATAAATGTACATTTTATATTGTTCTTACTGATTTTGCATTAAAACATGTTATTACTTTGTTTATTAGAACTCGCCTCTGTGTATCAGACAAAGTTGAAGTCAAAGCTGAGAGAGAAGTTTAAAAGAATTAATGAAGGAATCTCACAGCATGGAAGCTCAGCACTTCTGAAAGAGATCTACACTGAGCTCTACATCACAGAGGGTTGGAGTGGAGACGTCAATAATGAACATGAGGTGAGACAGATTGAGGCAGCGTCCAGGAGACCAGCAACACAGGAGAAACCCATCAAATGTAATGAGATCTTTCAAGACAAGTCCATCAGAACTGTGCTGACTAAAGGAGTTGCTGGAATTGGAAAAACAGTCTCTGTGCAGAAGTTCATTCTGGACTGGGCTGAAGGAGAAGTAAATCAGGACGTCACCTTCATGTTTCCACTTCCCTTTAGAGAGCTGAATCTGATGAAGCAGCAAAATCTCAGTGTGATGAAACTTCTTCATCACTTTTTCCCAGAAATAAGAAAACTAGAATCAATAGACTGTGACTCCTACAAAGTGGTGTTGATCTTTGATGGTCTGGATGAGTGTCGACTTCCTCTAAATTTCCAGAAGAATGAGAGATTGTGTGATATGACAGAGTCGGCCTCAGTGGATGTGCTGCTGACGAACCTCATCAAGGGGAATCTGCTTCCCTCTGCTCTCCTCTGGATAACCACAAGACCAGGAGCAGCCAATCAGATCCCTCCTGAGTGTGTAGACCAGGTAACAGAGGTACGAGGCTTCAGTGATCCTCAGAAAGAGGAGTACTTCAGGAAGAGGATCAGTGATCAGAGCCTGGCCGATAAAATCATCACTCACCTGAAGTCTTCAAGAAGCCTCTACATCATGTGCCACATCCCAGTCTTCTGCTGGATCTCAGCCACTGTTCTAGAGAGAATGTTGGGTGAAGCAGAGAGTGGAGAGATCCCTAAGACTCTGACTCAAATGTTCACACACTTCCTGATCTTTCAGATCAAACACAAGGACCAAAAGTACCATCAGAAATGTGACCCTGATCCTCAGCAGACCAGAGAGAGTATCATGGCACTGGGAAAACTGGCTTTCCTCCAGCTGGAGAAAGGAAACCTGATGTTCTATGAGGAAGACCTGAGAGAGTGTGGCATTGATGTCAGAGAAGTGTCAGTGCACTCAGGAGTGTGTACCCAGATCTTCAGAGAGGAGTCTGAGCTTCACCTGGGGAAGGTGTTCAGCTTCGTACATCTGAGTGTTCAGGAGTTTCTGGCTGCTTTATATGTATTTCTGTATTTTATCTCAAAAAAGAGAAATGTCTTAGTGAAGCAAGATCTTAAAAGTTTCATCAGGAAGTTAAACATGTGTGATCTCCTCAGGAGTTCAGTGGACAAGGCCTTACAGAGTGAGAATGGACACCTGGACCTGTTCCTCCGCTTCCTTCTGGGTCTCTCACTGGAGTCCAATCAGACTCTCCTACGAGGCTTAATGCCACAGACAGGAAGCAGATCTCACAGCAAACAGGAAACAGTGAAGTACATCAAGGAGAAGATCAGGGAGAATCCATCTCCAGAGAAATCCATCAATCTGTTCCACTGTCTGAATGAACTGAATGATCATTCTCTAGTGCAGGAAGTACAAACTTACCTGAACAGAGGAGGCTACAGTCCTCTCAGTAACACCAGTCTCTCTCCTGCTCAGTGGTCAGCTCTGGCGTTTGTGTTACTGACCTCAGAACAGAAGCTGGATGTGTTTAATTTGATGAAATATTATCCATCACATGAATGTCTTCTGAGGCTGCTGCCAGTGGTCAAAGCCTCCAGAAAAGCTGTGTGAGTATTTTTATTTATAAATGTATTACTGCATGGTTTATTATTTTAATGTAACACTGAACTGCACTGTTTGGATTAATGTTAGTTAATAGTTCCTCTAATCATCTTTAAACAAACCTCTGGTACTTTTACAGAAGATTGTTTCACTTTTTACACTAACATGTTATATCTGAAGTGAATGAGAGTGTGTGTGTGTGTGCCCTGTGATGGGTTGGCACTCCGTCCAGGGTGTATCCTGCCTAGATGCCCGATGACGCCTGAGATAGGCACAGGCTCCCCGTGACCTGAGGTAGTTCGGATAAGCGGTAGAAAATGAATGAATGAATGTTATATCTGAACTGAGGGCTGGGCCACATGGACAAAATCTTATAACATCATATGAGTCATTTTATAGCTTTTATATATGAATCAGGAAAAATTAAGTGTTCTCAAAAAATGTATAAAAAAAAATATCTACACAAAATAACTGCATGCATTTAAGAACTAAAGACATTTCTGAACTAAACACCAGTGAAAGACTTTTTCTTTTCTGTTTATATTGAAAGTGACATTTAACAAAACTCTCACAGATGAGAAAAACATCAGACTGACAAAATGGGATCAATATGGATAGAAAATATAAAAAGTAAATATTAAAACACTCTAATGTCCTTTAAGTATTTGTTTAATTTGTTTCTTTATGTTTAAGTTCCTCATCTTTTGTTGTGTGTGACACAGTGTTGTGGGGAGATTCACTCTGTCATGGCTTTTTTCCTCAATTGTTCTTTCTAAGAAAAATAAAACATAAATGCTTTTTAAAAATGTACCCCAATACGAAGGAAAAACAAAAGTCTCCTTCAGTCTGCACTACTGCTAAACTTTACCAAGGACTGAGCTCGTGGTAAATAAAACATCAATCATCATTTTGGACCTCGACACATTGGACAGACGAAGTGGGAAAATGTTCAGCTGTCAGCGTACTCCTTCGTTGTTCCCGTTCGCGGCGCGCACTTATGACGTCATTCCCTAGTCGCCAGACTTTTATACTCGGCAGCACTATTTAAGCGCCGTTCATGCTGGACTGTTGCCAGATGATCTCTCTTCAGTACGTCGCGGTCTGTGAGTCATCCTGTTGCCTCCTGTCTGAAGTTTGCCTGTGTTCTCGCTGCTGTCGGCTCCGAGTGTGGTTGCCAGGTTGTAATTTCTTTTTCCCCTTTTTTGCGCTCCGGTGTTCTCCAGCCGGTTGGAGTTTATTTTTAGGATTCCGTTTTGTACGAACTTTTCTCTCTTCCGTTCCAGTGGATTATTTATTTTCTCCCTGTTTGGATTCTATTTTTCGTTTGTGGATTATTATATTTTTTCCCCTTGTGATTGGATTACTATTATTTCCTGTGAGTGGATGACTTTTGTTCCGTGTCAGAATCTGTACTCCCACGGACTAGTTCCTGCTCCTGTGCTCATGTGTCACCTTCTTACAATTGTCTGTGCCCTAGGTTGAGTGTTCTCCTTTGCCTGCTATTCTTTTCCACTGAACTCCTTAACTCATTAAAGCTCTCTTTTGAACATTGGCCTGCGTTTGGGTTCTCCCCCCGACTCTCTCTCTCTCTGAACGCTGATAGTATCATCTGGCCAACAATGAACCCAGCAGGATCTCAGGAGTTACAGTCACAGCTCGACTCCTTGTCCAAATCCTCCGCTGCTCACGAACGTCAACTCAAGGAGATAGCCTCGTCCACTAATGAACTCATTCGGCGCATGAGCATGCTCACCACGGCACAGGCCTCCTCACCATTTCTGAGGCCACCGGCCCAGCCCCCCCTACCCATGGCGGAGCAAAACCAAAACCCCATGCGGGAGCCACATCTGCCTCACCCCGAGCGCTTCTCTGGAGAGGCGGGACTTTGCCGTGCGTTCCTGATGCAGTGCTCAGTGATTTTTGAGCTCCAACCCTCCTCCTTCCCTTCGGATCGGTCTAAGGTAGCGTACGTCATCTCCTTGTTATCTGGCAAGGCCAAGATCTGGGCTACAGCAGAGTGGGAACATCAGACTTTCATCTGTTCTTCATTTGATGCCTTTTCGGCAGAACTGCACAAGGTTTTTGACTCCACGCTACCCAAGCTGGACGCCACTCGAGCCCTGTTCGAATCATCTCAGGGGTCTCGCTCCGTGGCGGAGTATGCTGTGGATTTCCGTATGGCAGCTGGGGACAGTGGGTGGAACCCAACAGCTCTCTACAATGCTTTCTACTGTGGCCTAGCTCCCCAGGTTAAGGATGAACTCGCGGCCCGTGAACTTCCTGATGAGCTTGACGACCTGGTCGGTCTGGCAACCAGGATTGATCGCCGAATCCAGGGACGAAGAGAAGCCTCCCAGAACCTCGTACACCAAGCCTCGTTCAGAACCTGGAAGATCACACCTACCTCCCAGGGACCCGTATGTCAAGCCCCGTGCAGAACCTAGCCAATCCTACTCGCCGCCATGTCCTCAGCCCATGGAGATAGGACGCTGTCTCCTGTTCTCAGCAGAGAAGGAGCGACGTCGGGCCCACGACCTCTGTCTGTACTGTGGTAAGGCAGGACACTTTGCATTCGCATGTCCAGCAAAAGACAGGGCTCGCCATTGAAGGAGGAGTCCGCGGTGAGCCTCTGGTGCTTAGCCTCCCCCAAGCCACTTCTCAAAGCACATTTACAGATCAGGAGCCAAGGACACGATCTTGCAGTTTTCGTCGACTCTGGAGCTGACGCGGAGTTCCTTGATGAGGAGTTAGTGCGTCAACTGGGGATCGAGACCGAACCACTACCCACCATTCTCCAGGTGCGGGCCCTGGATGGGCATATCCTCCACCGAGCTCACTCCCGTACCAAACCTCTGTTGGTTTCCATTGCCGATGAACACACGGAGTGGATCTCCTTCCTAGTCATCCTCTCACCCCATGCTCCAGTCATGTTTGGATTGCCTTGGCTTCAGAAGCACAACCCTCATCTGGATTGGTCCAGCGGCCGGGTCCTTGGTTGGGGGATCTACTGCCAGGCTCACTGCCTGACCACCTTGACACCCTGCCCGTTATTAGTCAAGGAGGACCTGCCATCCGACCTCTCTCTGGTGCCAGCTGAATACCATGATCTGGGCCAAGTGTTTAGTAGAGCCCGTGCCACTTCCCTGCCACCTCATAGACCTTACGACTGTGCCATCGACCTCCTGCCAGGCACTGTTCCCCCACGGGGCCGCTTGTACCACCTATCCAAGCCTGAAAGGGAGGCCATGACCCAGTATATACAAGAGTCCGTGGAGTCAGGTATTATCCGCCCGTCGTCATCCCCAGCTGGTGCTGGATTTTTCTTTGTGGAAAAGAAGGATGGTACACTACGGCCCTGTATAGACTATCGGGGTCTTAATGCCGTCACCGTTAAGAATCGCTACCCTCTGCCACTCATGGCCTCTGCTTTTGAGCTCCTCCAAGGAGCCACCATTTTCACTAAGCTGGACCTTCGGAACGCCTATCACCTAGTTCGTATTCAGGAGGGTGACGAATGGAAGACCGCATTCAACACCCCCACTGGTCATTACGAGTATCTGGTGATGCCATTCGGTCTCACTAATGCCCCAGCAGTGTTCCAGGCACTGGTAAATGACGTTTTACGGGATATGTTAAATCTGTTCGTGTTTGTTTACCTGGACGACAACCTCATCTTCTCCCGCACACACGAGGAACACACCAGTCATGTCCGTACTGTTTTCCAGAGGCTTTTTCAGAACCAATTATATGTAAAGGCAGAGAAATGTGAGTTCCATGTCACGAGGACCACTTTCTTGGGCTTCATTCTGGCAGCAGGAAGTGTACGGATGGATCCCGACAGAATCAAGGCTGTTAGAGATTGGCCCCGCCCTGAGACACGTAGGCAGCTTCAGCAGTTCTTGGGATTTGCCAATTTTTATCGGCAATTCATCCGGGGCTACAGCTCTGTCGCTGCACCCTTGCACCAGCTAACTTCCCCCCGTCAACACTACTCTTGGGTACCTCAGGCTGAACAAGCCTTCAAGAAGCTGAAGCAGCTTTTCACCTCAGCCCCCATCCTCACCTTGCCGGATTCCACTCGACAATTTGTAGTGGAGGTTGATGCGTCAGATACCGGTGTTGGGGCCGTTTTGTCTCAAAGGGACACCAAGGACAATAAACTTCACCCGTGTGCCTTCTTTTCCCGTCGTCTCTCCTTGTCCGAACGGAACTACACTATTGGCGAACGTGAGTTACTGGCAGTCAAACTTGCCCTGGAGGAATGGCGTCACTGGTTGGAGGGTGCTGAACAACTATTTCTGGTCTGGACGGACCATAAGAACCTGGAATATCTCCGGACAGCCAAGAGGCTGAAACCCCGACAGGCTCGTTGGGCATTCTTCTTTGGAAGGTTTAACTTCACGCTGTCCTATAGGCCGGGAACAAAGAACGGGAAGCCAGATGCTCTCTCTCGTCAGTTCTCCCCCGATCCCATCGAGTCTACCGCTGAACACATTCTTCCTCACCCCGTTGCTATTCGGGCACTTCAACTAGGGATCGAGAGAAGAGTTCATCAAGCCATGTCTAACCTGCCGGTTCCTACGGGCTGTCCGGAGGGCAAACTCTTTGTTCCTGATCATCTCCGGTCCCAAGTTCTCCAGTGGTGTCACAATTCCCGGCTCTTCTGTCACCCCGGTTTCCCTCGGACCCTGTCTGTTCTCCAACGATGTTTCTGGTGGCCCTCACTCAGACGTGACGCTCGGGACTTTCTCGCGGCCTGTCCAGTATGTGCGCAACACAAGTGCTCCCGATCTCTCCCATCCGGTCTCCTTCGGCCTCTGCTGATCCCTTGCAGACCATGGTCACATATTGGATTTCGTCTCCGGCCTCCCTCTTTCCGATGGCTACTCCACTATTCTTACTGTGGTCAATCGCTTCTCTAAGCTCGTCCATTTTGTTCCCCTGACCAAGCTTCCTTCTGCCAAAGAAACGGCTTTGCTTCTCCTTCAGCACGTTTTCCGACTCCATGGCATTCCCCGGAATATAGTCTCCGACAGGGGACCCCAGTTTACCTCCAATTTTTGGAAGGAATTTTGCCAGCTCCTGGGTGTCTCCATTAGTCTCTCCTCTGGGTTTCATCCCCAGTCCAATGGGCAGACGGAACGGCTCAACCAGGAGCTAGAGATACGGCCCCGAGGAACGCTCCTGGGCTCCGGCACGCCACATCTTGGATCCAGACCTCATCTCCCAGTTTCACCGTGAACACCCCGACCAGCCAGGTGGGACGCCGTGAGACGCCCCGTGGCGCGTCTTGTCCTACTTGTGACGTCATTCCCTAGTCGCCAGACTTTTATACTCGGCAGCACTATTTAAGCGCGCCGTTCATGCTGGACTGTTGCCAGATGATCTCTCTTCAGTACGTCGTGGTCTGTGAGTCATCCTGTTGCCTCCTGTCTGAAGTTTGCCTGTGTTCTCGCTGCTGTCGGCTCCGAGTGTGGTTGCCAGGTTGGATTTTCTTTTTCCCCTTTTTGCGCTCCGGTGTTTTCCAGCCGGTTGGAGTTTATTTTTAGGATTCCGTTTTGTACGAACTTTTCTCTCTTCGGTTCCAGTGGATTATTTATTTTCTCCCTGTTTGGATTCTATTTTTCGTTTGTGGATTATTATATTTTTTCCCCTTTTGATTGGATTACTATTATTTCCTGTGAGTGGATGACTTTTGTTCCGTGTCAGAAACTGTACTCCCACGGACTAGTTCCTGCTCCTGTGCTCATGTGTCACCTTCTTACAATTGTCTGTGCCCTAGGTTGAGTGTTCTCCTTTGCCTGCTATTCTTTTCCACTGAACTCCTTAACTCATTAAAGCTCTCTTTTGAACATTGGCCTGCGTTTGGGTTCTCCCCCGACTCTCTCTCTCTCTGAACGCTGATATCAGCTTTATCTTTCAATTCAATTCAATTCAAGTTTATTTGTATAGCGCTTTTTACAATGGACATTGTCTCAAAGCAGCTTTACAGAACATAAACATAGAACAGAAGGTAAACATAAGGAGTAATATAAGGAATTAATATAATAAAAATCCTAAATATATAATGTTCTATAATGTATATGTATTTATCCCCAATGAGCAGGTCTGAGGTGACTCAGGCAGCAGTGGCAAGGAAAAACTCCCTTAGATGGTAAAGGAAGAAACCTTGAGAGGAACCAGACTCAAAGGGGAACCTCATCCTCATATGGGTGACACTGGAGTGTGTGGTTATAAATATACAGTCAGGCAAGTGTTGTATTGGTGTAGGGATCACATGGAGTTCAGATCTCCTCTTAGTATCACAGAGTCCAACTGGAGCTGGTAGATCTGTAGATGTCTCAGGATTCTCACAGAGTCGGCCTCATCTCAGCAGAGGTCCAAAAACTTCATCGCACGGAAGACGATCGGAGCTGGTACGATGTCTGGGTGTCTCGGCATGGGTAGACAAAAAAAGAAGAGCAGTGCAGAGGGATTAACATATCTGCTGTTCATAAAAATGTGCAAGTCTGATGTAATAGTGCACAATATTATGGGATGTACTGTATTATGTGTACGCCTGACTAAAGAGATGAGTTTTTAATCTACATTTAAACTGGGAAAGTGTGTCTGAGCCCCGAACACTATCAGGAAGACTATTCCAGAGTTTGGGAGCTAAATAAGAAAACGCTCTACCACCTTTAGTAGACTTAGATATTCTGGGAACTACCAGAAGTCCTGAGTTTTGTGATCTCAGAGAGCGTGAAGGATTGTAACATGTTAGAAGACTAGATAGATACATGGGAGCTAAACCATTAAGAGCCTTGTATGTAAGTAGCAGCAGTTTGTAATCAATTCTAAACTTAACAGGTAGCAAGTGTAGAGATGATAAAATTGGGCTTATATGGTCATACGTTCTTGTCCTAGTGAGAACTCTGGCAGCTGCATTTTGGACTAACTGTAGCCTATTTTATTAAAGATGCAGGACAACCACCTAGTAATGCATTACAATAGTCCAGTCTAGAGGTCATGAAAGCATGAACTAGCTTCTCAGCATCAGATACAGACAGGATGTTTCTCAGCTTGGCAATATTTCTAAGGTGAAAGAAGGCTGTTTTTGTGGTATGGGCGACATGATTTTCAAAAGACAAGTTATTGTCTAATATACACCAGGTCTTTCACTGTTGAGCTACTAGTAACAGTACATCCCTCTAAATGGAAGTTAAATTGTGAGAGTTTCTGTGTACTGGTTTTTGGACCTATAAGTAGTATTTCTGTCTTATCAGAGTTTAACAACAGAAAATTACAGCTCATCCAGTCTTTTATCTCTCTAAGGCATTGAGGTAATTTGGACAATTTAGCTATTTCATCTGGTTTTGATGAGATATATAACTGTGTATTGTCAGCATAACAATGGAAACTAATCCCATGTCTTCTAATAATGTTCCCTAATGGAAGCATGTATATCGAGAAAAGCAGAGGTCCTAGAACTGATCCTTGAGGGACCCCATGATTAACTGGTAGTAAACTGGAGGGTTCACCATTTAATTCTACAAAATGGTATCTAAATGGATCTACAACAACTTAAAGCTTGTCCATGAATACCTGTGTAATTTTGTCTTGGTCCGAAGCTAAGAACAGGTCATTTGTGACTTTCACAAGTGCAGTTTCTGTGCTATGGTGGGGCCTGAAACCTGACTGAAACTCTTCGAGGATATTGTTCTCCTGTAAGAAGGAGCTCTTCTTAATATGTTAGAAACAAGCTAGGCAGCTAACTCAGATGAGTGATGAAGATTTTCTTTCTCTAACACTGACCTGTTTGTAGAGGATGGAGTTTAAATGTGACTTTTTATATGAAGACTTTTATTTTGATGGGGTTCTTTTTTCTTTGCTTATCAAGTGTACAAGCAGGTAAAAAGAGAGAGGATGAATAATGTGTCACAGGTGAGTGTAGTGTCGTGACCGCTGTTATTAAAAAGTCCTGTTTTGTTCTACTTGGACAAAAGACACCAAACTGTTAATGACCGATCACATTCTTGTTCTTGGGTCGTGATTGTTGTTAATCTGTTGTGGTTGAATTATAGACACAGTTTTTTGTCTGGTTCACTGCATCAGAAGATGGTGGATGTGGTAAAAACAGACGGTGAACACAAAGACGGTTGCACGTGACGGTCGGTCAGGTTTATCACTGTTACTGTTGAAGAGACATCAGGTTTCGTTCTTTCTAAACTTTCTGTGGATTTTGGAGATTTTAAGCTGTGGACTGTGTTTGTATTTATAAGCAGCTGTAGTGAATCTATATTTTTGTTGTACAACATTAATAGCAGACTGGTTTTGTTCTCTGTTCATCATTATGTACTGATAAAATATTACACATTGGTACACTACATTCTACCATGTCACTTATAGCCACCTGAAGCCCACCTACACAAATCCTTTAGTGTAACACACAGTAGTGTTGTGTTAGATTTTTACCTACAAGGTGGGTTAGATTTCCTGCTATGTGTATAGTCAGTGTTTTAGATTTAACAAACGAATGTCTGTATGTTGATCCATCTAAAGCTAATACTTATGTATATACAGTGTCACTCATTTAAAGGTAAGAAGTTTGACTTTGTTTATTTCTGATGCTGTGTGCAGTCGTGCTGATGTGACGTCACTCTGTAAACAGGGAAGGAGCTCAGATTTGAGAAGAAAACCCCACGTTCACTTCTCAGTTGTGGAGGCATGAAAGACATGATCCCATTTACTCTGTGGAGAAAGATTCACTAAGTTGTGTTGAAACAGTAACAGTGACATCTGTAGTAAACAGTACAATGTTCTTTCTAATATCCTTTATTTACATTGTTTATGATAGATGATAGATTTTTACACATCTATATTTTATAAAAAATACAAATCATGATCAAGAATCGTTTATAAGGTTAAAAAATGTAATCGTTCTCTTTAGTTTGGACGTGTTTCGACGTATGTGAACACTCCACCTGTACTCAGGTCCACACCAAACACCTGAACCAGTGTATGTGTGTAAAATCAGAGGTCTGGAGGTAATCTTCACTTATGAGTAAGGGGCATCTTGTGCAGGATCTTCTTGCAAATCGCAAGATTGATTTTCTTTTTTTAACCGAAACATGGCAGCAACAAAATGACTTTATTGCACTCAATTACGCCATTCCGCCAGGGTTTGTTTACATGTCTCAACCACGTGACTCTGGTCGAGGAGGCGGTCTGGCGATAATCTACCGTGAGAAGTGGAGACTGATGTCTTTGAATGTTTCTGCCTCCCACTCATTTGAGGCTGCTGTTTTTTCAGCTCTCTGGATCTACTCCAACTATTATCAGTACTGTATATCGACCACCAAAGTTCAACAAGGATTTTATCCCTGACTTTGCTGCTTTTTTGAATCAAATAACTACACTCTCACCAAATATAATTCTTGTGGGGGATTTCAATATTCACATGGATGATGTTCACAACAATCTTACTAAAGAATTTACATCTTGTCTGGATAGCTTCGGACTGCAGCAGCATGTGAATTTTCCCACGCATTCTAAAGGACGTACTTTAGATTTAATCTGTTGTTCATGTGTCTCTCCAGACAACCTTAATGCAGACTTTTTCCATGTACTGATGATCTGTTACTGTCTTTTAATGTTAATCTTCCACTTTTCAAATCGAAATCTGTACGCATGATATCATTTCGAAAAATCAAGGACATTAATTTGACAGCTTGTCTTTAAGCATTGCTAGTCTTCCTAGGGCTGACAGCTGTTCCACTCCAGATAACTTAATATAATAAATATAATAATAGTCTCCATAATTTGCTTAATATTTTTGCCCCACTTAAGACTAGGACTGTTTCGTTTGCTGTTACTGCACCCTGGTTCACTCCTTTTCTCAGGCAATTAAAAGCAAAAGGACGATGGCTTGAGAGACTTTTTAGAAGAACTGGCCTTACTGTGTACAAGGAAATGTATTCAGAACATATGTCTTACTATAAAGAAACTATTGCCAAAGCTAAATCTACATACTATTCTGGCTTAATTGGTTCTAATGAAGGGAATTCAAGGGTTCTTTTTTCTTTATTGAAAAATTTTACAACACCCCCCGACTCACTTCCCTCTCATTTGTATTCATCTGATTTTTGCAATACTTTAGCTTCATTCTTTACTTCAAAAATTGAAGACATTCATCATCAACTTATGGCCACTCCTGTTTCTACTCCATGTGTCTCAGTTTTACCTGTTCCTACACAACTGCTCTCTGAGTTTATTCTACCCTCAATTGATGACATCTTAAAACTTATTCATCAATCTAAATCTTCAACTTGTGTTCTTGATCCTATACCAACTGTCCTTGTTAAGGCTACTTCTTCCTCTCTGTCCCCTTTTATCATGGGTATTATTTATTATTCCCTTACCACTGGAGTTGTTCATTCTCTTTTCAAAACAGCTGCTGTAACTCCATTTCTAAAGAAAGCAGGATTGGATACCAACAACCTTAATAATTTTCGTCCTATTTCTAATCTTCCTTTTATTTCAAAAATTTTGGAAAAAGTTGTTGCTGCTCAACTTCATATCCATTTGTCTGGCAATAATCTATATGAACAATTCCAATCTGGTTTTCACCCATTTCATAGCACTGAAACGGCTCTATTGAAAATTACAAATGATTTGCTTATAGCAGCTGATTCTGGCTTAATATCCATCCTCCTACTCCTTGATCTGAGTGCAGCTTTTGATACAATTTCCCACAATATTCTTTTAGACAGGCTTTCCACTATTGGCATCACCAACACACCTCTGAAATGGTTTCATTCATATCTCTCTGATCACACACAGTTCGTTCAACTAAAATCATTCACCTCTTCGACAGTTTTCGTTACCTCTGGTGTACCCCAGGGCTCTGTCCTTGGCCCTTTGCTATTTATTACTTACCTTTTACCCCTTGGACATATTTTTCATAAGCATCAGGTCAAGTTTCATTGCTATGCTGATGACACCCAGCTCTACCTTTCCACAAAATCACATTCCAAACTCCCTCCATCTGCTCTTACTGATTGTCTCATTGACATAAAATCATGGTTTTCAGCAAGTTTTCTTAAACTAAATAGTAATAAAACAGAATTTCTCATTAAAGGCAAAAAAAATTTGTGCTTAACAAATTCTCAAATTTTCTTATTTCCATTGATGAATCTCTCATAGCTCCCTCATCTCAGGTTAAGAGTCTTGGTGTCATCTTTGATAGTACCCTTTCTTTCACCTCTCATGTAAATAATGTTACTCGGGCTGCATACTTTCACCTTCGAAATATCAATAGGCT